>NW_010131522.1:0-35305 GCF_000699245.1 Pterocles gutturalis | reverse complement strand
GGAAGTGATCCTTGAATATTAGCCAGTTTGATAGATGAAACTATGTGGGAAACAGCAAAAGACATAGGCTGTCTCCATTTTCAGTCTTTTATTTTTCACGTGTGTTTTTACAGTGCTCTTGAAGGTGTGTGGGCACAAGCCTGGAGATCTGGGAAGAAGACACAGCTGGCTCCCTGGCTCCAAGTTGGCCAGGGCGATGGGCAGCAGCTGGGCAACAGGTCAGGCAGGCAGATGCCATTAGCCTGAAAGGGAGTCATGAAACACTAATGTCCTGACAGCTCAGAAGAGCCAAAAACAAAAACCAAAGGTAGTCAGGGTGGGTACGGACAGTTTGCTGTGCAGGCTTTTGAAACTTCAATTACACTGCTGTTTTAGTTGAGGTTTTTTGACTGTTCTGTGTTTGGGGTAACGGTAAGATTCAACAGCTTGGGATATATGTACTGTTTTAAGTGGTGTGCAGGGAGGGTAGCAATGGAAGAGAAAAACCGAACAAAAATCAAACTAGCTGTGAGTAACCCACTTGCTTTTATGCGGCATTGGTCTACAGTCCGGTATTGTGAGACTGGTTGGAACTGTGTATCTTAAACTACTGTTGCTCCTTGCACAGGCAATTCATTGCTTTAGCTCCACCTTTCTGCCTGGAGTTCCCATGGTGTGAAAGGCAGGAACTGCAGTAAGCAGCCAAATTCTCATGCCCATTTCTCTGAATAGGTTGACTGCCAATAAAGAGTGACTTGCTGAGGGTGGTATACTAGTAGCAAGGAAAGTTTAGTTGAGCTTTTCCTAGGGAATGCTTTAATTTCTTCAGTTCCTTACCTGTTGCCTATGGCCAGCCTCCCTGCCTTTCCAAATAGGAAGACATATAGAGGCTTCTGTACTGAATGTGTAGTTAGATTAACCACCTTCTCAAGATGGTAAATAAAGGATGACCTTCAATTTTAAAGCATGTAGGAGAAATACTATATTATTTAATCTCAGCTCTTGTTGAAATATTAACTGCTCACTCTCCTTTCCTTATTAGAAAGTACCTAAAGTTGAAAAATAAGGTGAGCTAGTTCTCAAATACTTTTTCTCACATCGCTTTTTCCTTCAAAGTGAGGTACCTTTACATATACAAATCTATCCTATTTTCTTCTTCTGTCATAGTTTGTTACGCAAAGTCATTTTATTAAACTATTTCTTTAACTGAAGAATAAATCATGTCAAGCTTGATCATGTATAATAAGAGGTTTATAAAAGACTACTGAAATTAAATACAGGTTCTTCTAAAGGACAGTGGCAGAGCTCCTTTAGCGGTGCCATCTTTGTCATACCTAAACTAGAAATTTAAAATGAAAAACATCTGGAAAGCTTTTTAAGTTTGCTTCAAATGCCTCAATGCCCTCTGCATCCAAGAGTGTCAAAATAAAACATTGTTTGTTTTCTCAAACTAATTTGCGAGGGAATATCATAAGAAATGTTGTGTAACACTTTTCCATCAAACAATGATTTCCACATGCAGTATTTTCTTGCATTATGTACTGAATAGTCTCCATCAGTAGCTGGAAGCTAACATTTTTTTTTTCTCCATCACATTTTTTGACAGCCTGCTGTCTTGGAAAGCTAACAGTTGCAATTGATGGTGATACACTCTCATGTTTGTGTGTGTTTTTCAGTAGTGACTTTACACACAAACACATCTAGTACTGTAAGGTTCCGGTACACTCACAGAGTTTACAACAGCCAGTCAAACAGATAATGGGCTATTCCTCTTCTGGTGAGCTAGTAACAGAGTTTCTGAGATTGGTCAAATCCTTCACTTCTGAAGCAGTACATCCCATCTAAACTGTGAGGGAAATCTCTTTTTGTGGAGGAATGTTTGTATAGATACAAGAGACATTTCCATGTGAATGATACACTTGTTACCAGAGTGCTGCTTTGCGATCAGTTTCTGCTATGAAATGTTTTTTCAGTTTTTCCCTTAAATCTATGAGGGGGCCATTTTTCTTACAAGGTCTCAGGTCTGCTTTCTGTATTCTCTGCAGTCCAAACCACGTCACAATTACAGCACAGTTAATCTCTGCAAAGGCTGGAATCTTTTTCTAGCTACAGACCACTAAGCCTGGGTGAAAAACTCTGGGGAAGTCTGGTAGGCTTCCAAAAAGAACCCTCTTCTTTTTTCTTCTTCCTGTCCCCCCCTAAAGTCTTTAAGGCCTGCCACAAAGAGCCACGTGTTTCTAAGTGGTACCTTACAAGGACTCCTTACTCCCTCTGCAATAAAGCAAACATTTCCCATTTATATAGCTATTAGTGAAATTCTTTCCGTTGCTTCCTTGCAAGTGCAGAAACAGAATCACGGTGCAATGTCAACTTTTAATGTGCAAAGCTTTGAAAAAGTAATACAGCCATGAGTTTATGTCAGGCACACAGTTTAGTGTAACTGTATGATTAGCCACAACAGGAGTTTTCTTGCTGTCAGCTTTAACATTTTAGACAACTGTTAGTCTGGATTTAAAATGTTGTTTTCTTCATAATTGGAAATGGTAGTGTCTAAACATTTGTTTTCTATTTTTTTTTGAATCAGCATTAAGATTCTTATTTCTTGTGAGACAAAAGAGTGAAATGAGAGGTGATCATTTTAAGTGTGGACTTCATAAGCAATCAGACATCTTTCTCTAAAAATAACTCTTAAAAAAATACATCATATATTTATTACTGGTGAAGGAGCTGTAGGATGTGCAGGGTTTCCTGTCTTCCCTACTACTTCACACAAACAATTGTCCCAAGGCTTCTAGGTCTTGCTTTCTGTGACAGTCTTAAATAGCATATTAAAAGACTCCTAGGACTCCATAAAACTGGAAAAGCATAAGGTACTATAGAGGGAAACAATATGAACTGGTATCACTAGCTTTTGTTCATGATCTGAAACCATACTGACTTTGAGGTGTTGTTCTAAATCTTGCATATGCCTCAGTATGTTTGTGTTTGACACTCCCATAAAAAAAAAAAAACAACCCAAAACATCATCACAACAACATGAAAGAATGCTTAGACAACAAAAAAGGAAAGAATCACACCCAAACTGTGTAACTTTTGCATAAAAGAGCTCTTAGTATCTCAATGCGTCCATGCTACTAAGTCACACAAAACCCCTAGGTTTAAAATGGAGAGTGGGTAGGGTGTCACCTGTTCGAATGGAATGTGAGAATGTTCGAGTGGAATGTTCCCAAAAATTGATTCTGCTGTTGCTGATGTAAAGAAAAATCAAAGTATCCCCTCTGAAGTCAGTATCAATAGAATCTCCAAATGAAATCAGAAGTCAGCCTGCTCCCTATGTTCAGAAACAAGAAAGGGTTTTGTGTTTATTTTGTTTTTCCATTTTGGATACAGTTTCCCAAACAAACAGAGCTGTTCTTCTCTCCCCTTTCGGTAAAATGAGAACTGTGGTTAAGCAGTGAACTTCATTGTCTGGAGCTTTATAGGTTGTTTTTCTCAATCACTGAACACAATTAAAAAAAAACAAAAACAAACAAACAACAGAATTTGTCAAGTCATGCATCCTGAATTCTTCCACAAGTTTGATGTTGTCATATAAACAAAATCTACAACTGTTATGTGCCTAAGGAAAACATTTGTATCCATGAGAAAGACAAAAAGCCATATATGGCAACAGTGCTATAATAGAATACCCTATGCTTAAAATGGGCATGTCTAGCAGCAGAAAAACATTACCAATCCACATATTGTTTTCATTATCTTCCTAGCATACATGCAATATTGGAAATTGTGTGGCAATAAATATTATCTTAGGTTTTGAAGAATGGAATGCTTCTTCTCCACTTTCAAGAAGTCTCAGCATCGCTAGAGTTCCTACTGTTTAGAAAGCTGTAGGTGGTGTAAAGTGTGAATGGAAGTAGTTGACCCAAAAGTGGAAGGGAAACATAGTAAAAGTACACAATTACTTGTCTCGTAGAAAACACTGACCCAATTTCTCTGCCTTTCTTTGTTTGTTTATTCAGATCATTTTACCAACATCACACTGCTATAGGCGTGATGTTACACATAGCGTAGGTAAGGCAAGTTATCCTTAGAGTGAGCAAGCAGGACTTTGTTCTTTAGAGGATCTGTTTGTCTGCCAGAGTGGGTTTCTCTCTCATTCAATTACAAAATCAAAAAGTCAAATTAAAGAATTAGAGACAAGAAGGAAGTTATAACAGATCAGACTATCTCACCTAGAAAACATACAAATGATGAATACAGTGGTGTTTTTGCCATCATCTCTTCACTAGCTAAGTGTCTGAGTAAGCAAGATCTAGTGCATTCTTCTTAACCGCAGAGCAGCATTTGCACGAGTTCATCACCATTTTGAACTTAGTGATGCTTCAAACTACCAGAAATGTCAGGTACTGAACTGTGCTTTGTCACAGCTGTATATATTTGGAATACCTCCAGTAAAGCTTTTAAAATTACTCCAGTTTTTTATTTGAAACAGAGCTTGGCTTTACCTTAAAAGCAACACCAAAAAGGCAATAGGAAAGCTGACTGGTATGCACCATTGCCCTATTCCAGCACCCTAGAGCAGAATGGGTAGTACAGAGGTGTCATCCCATCATAGGGATGATCTGTGAGGCAACAACACTGTCTTCTTTGTTTAAAAAACCTGATACGCATCTGTCAATAGGGAAAGCTCTTCAGTTAGCAGCAAGAACTACTGGAGGATGTTCTGTAAATTAACCCTAATTTCTACACAACTGCATAAAACGTCAATGAAAAGAATGAAAAACCACATGTAATAAAACTGATGCCACCTTTTTTACAAGTAGGAAAAAAAATGACTGTTAGCTATTTTTGTTTTTACAGGGTGGCTATAATGTAGTAGAGAGTGGCTAGTATGTAATACAAAGCCAATGAAAACGTAAGGTGGTTTTCCTCTTGTCTGCAGCTGAATTGTCTCTACAGTTAACACAGAACAAAGCTATGTATGCACAACGATGTAGCAGCTATCTTATGTGCTTGAACAAGGTTTCAATTTTAGAGTTTGATTCAGAAAGAAAATGCTTCATCTCATCTTATGAGTTCCTATATTGTTTCTAGGGGTTGCTACTTACATATTAATTATAGTCTCGTTTTCTAACCCAGGATATGGAAGGAGTGCTGTGTTCACTGGCCACCCTCTGAGTATAATGCAATCCCTGGAATGAAAACAACAAGGTGGAATGAAAGGGTAGCAAGATCATTCTTTCTTTAATTGTAGTTATGATTGTAAACAATTGCATTAAAATACTCTTTTTGCATCAGGAAAAAAGGAGTCAGATACATCTCTGAGCATACAAAAGGCTGTAATAAAAGCAAGAGAGAATAATTCTCCTGGACAAGCTAAAAAGAAAAAGAAATGGGCTTAGACTGGAAAGATCTAGATTAGGCACAAGGAATACTTTCTACTAGTAGAAAAAATAAAGAGCCAGTGTAATGTATTGCTTGAATCTCTGAGGACAAATGAGAGAAGAGTTTTGGTGGGAATGTATTTCCAAAATACCTATTATTAAAAAAAAAAGACCAAAAACCAAACCAAACCAAACAACAACAAAACCTCCCAGGTTGTTCCTGTTGTTATCCCTTACTTATTAAATTATAATTTAATTTTTCTTTGTATGACACCTCACCTTGCCGCCCTTTCTTTGTTCAGTAGCTTGTATGTGAACAGTACTTATTACAGAAACACCAGAATGCAGGGTTCTTATGAGAAATCCTTCATTATTAATCAAGAATTATAAAAAGAAAATTAAGCAGAATTTGAGTACTCCTTTTAGGTTTTACGTTACAGGAGTTGTTTTTTTCCTTTATCACAGTAACTCACTGTGTGGCACTAACATTCCTTAGATACCTGTAAATGACCGAGCTGGACCTAAAAATAACGTCTTCCTCCTCCATGAATATCCAAATCACTCTGTACTATGTGAATTCACTCAGCACAGCACAGCAAAGAATGGAACTAGGTCTCCTATGGCATTCAGTATTTAGAGCAGAGCACCTCCACAGGAAGTGGTTTGGCAACAGGGGCCATGTGAAATGCAACTGATGTCAGCAGACTGACAGATAGAAGTGTCTGTCAATCACTGTGGCATTCATCTTCTTTGTGAACTTTACCTTTGTGGCTTTGTTTTATTGCAAGATAGAAAACTTGATGGAGATGCTAATACAGAATTGGATGTGCTGGGCCATCACTGATTTTCTTATATAGACAGATACTCTCACGTCTACTGTAAGATCTGCACTGGCTATGTCAGCATAGAAGAAAATGATGGAAAATACCATTTGATGTAAGTGCTACTTTCACTGAAGTCCTGTTTCCCACTGAACTTAATAATAACTCGGATGTATTTTGATTTACCTGTCCTGTATCACTTTCCTGCAAAAGTAAGTGGTAAATTCTATAAGCAGGAAAGAAGGAGATAATTATGTTTCTAAGAACATGCAGGCTTAAGCAATTTGAGAGTCAGATTTGACACATCGAGGCTATATTGTTCACAGTTTGGATGCTCTGAAAACTATTGTTAAAATTCCAAGCTATTTAAAAGTATTCAAGCCAGAAAATGATGACTTGTACACAAGACTTAGAACTACAATAGAACCCAAAGTTCCCCACATTATTTTAATTTTATGATGGTCTCTAGGGAAGCAGTAGAGCAATGTGTGGTTACAAACCTAACTGCTAACAGTAGGCTTGACTGCTTTCCATAAGTGTCAGCTGACTACAATAGGCCACTGCTATGTACACGCTACCCAACACCTTTTCTATGTAGGTGAGATTGTGCACCACTAATGTGGACAACCTCTAAGATTTATATTTCTGTTGTCTACTATGAGCTGCCTTCTAGGAATGCTGTAGCAAAATACCACTCTTATTGCCATAACTCATCACCCCAAAATTTTGTTTTTTCTTTTAAATGAAATCTTTTAATATTTTGACTGCCATATTCAGACAGGAGTGAAATACTGTGTGTTCTCTTAAGTAATCATCCATTTGGGATCTTCTGGAAATAATACTGTCAAATAAGCTGTGAACTAATTATTCTGGCAGACTTCTGGCACCTTTTGCCTGCCTTTCCAAAAGCAAACATACGTGAGGTGTGAGACGATTTTTATCAGGATCATAACAGGATCTTCAAAACTCCATGCAATGTGCTTTCTCACATAGTAGCAAGCTTTGGAAATGCTTAGTGACTATAGCTGGGTTCTATGGGTTATACTAACAGGCATGGTGTTTGTATGGTATTGTGAAGACCATATATTATTCTCACACAAGTTGGCAGAAGTTTGATGGGAAGATTTTTCCCAGCAAAAGTCATATAAGTAGCTGGATTTCTCAGTAGGTATCTCCTAGGTCCAGTAAAACACGAGACGAATTTGAACAAGGACATTGTGGATAAACCTCTGCACATATTGGAAGCTATAAAAGAATTTTACATCTGTCTATAAAAGCAAAAACCCTGCATGTTGTCAACAGAAAATGTCAGCAAAGCCAGCACTAGAAAACAGTCTAAACTGACAGTGTGTGACAATTGTGGGGTACAAAATCACATTCTGACACCTTTCACAAAAGTTTTTTTATTCTTACAGCTGGATTTGGCAGTTAGTTTGAAATGTCAGCACATAATGTAGATAAAGTCTGTAGACAGACCAGTTATGGTGAAGGTGATGTCCATATTACCAGCCTTTCTCATATCACTATCACTAAAAATGTACACAAAAATCCTCATATCTGAAGATTCTTAGAGGATAAGGTAGTATATCCTACATTATTAGTTAGATGGCTTAGATACCATAGGGACACATGATATATTTTGACATGCATAAGGTTACTGGTTTCAGCTAGTGTTGTAAGTAGGCTATGGACAGTAAACACAGGTCCAGACACTCCTCTCTCCCCCCCTGGTTTCATACCCCCCACTCCTTCCCCCATTTATAACCCTTTATTGTTTTTCAGAAAACAATGAATAAAATATAAATAGGACACATTCCAAGAATATACAAAATAAAGCTATATGAAAAGTCTTAATCCAGCTTTACAAAGCTTCCTTAAGTTTACTTCAGTGTCATTTATGTTTCTCTACTTTAGTCTATTATACTATGGCAGTCCTCAGTGCATATACCTTACATATTCGACAACAAGTTATCTGCAAAAGTAATAAACAGATCTGTATCCAAACCCAGCTACTGTTACTACAGGCCATCTGTTTTATCATGTTAATTCATTTATTGTTTTTCTTTAGGATGGTCAGACAAAACATGCTGTTTCTTCAGATTTCTGTAGTAAGACAAAGTTTGCATGAAGCAGGTGAGAATCAGCCTGGAGTTTATTGGAGAACTAGAGCCTAGTTCTATATATTTGGTGCTTTTCTGATTTGAAAAATTATTCCAACATTTTCTTGTTAGGAAGAAGGGAAACCACAATGAATGATTTTTTTTCTATTCTTTTACAAATAATTCTGAATATTCTCAGAGTTATAGTTATCTCAGTGTTATAGTTATTCTCAGTGTTATAGTTATCAGGGGCGACTGTTTACAGGTGTTGATAGTGACAGGATGAGGGGAAATGGTTTTAAACTAAGAGAGGGGAGATTTAGCTTGGATATTAGGTGGAAATTTTTTACTGTGAGGGTAGTGAGGCACTGGAATAGGTTGCCCAGAGAAGTTGTGGATGCCCCATCCCGGGAGACATTCAAGACCAGGCTAGATGGGGCCCTGGGCAGCCTGCCCTAGTGGTTGACAACCCTGCCCACAGCAAGGGGGTTGAAACTAGATGATCTTTAAGGTCCTTTTCAACCCAGGACGTTCTATGATTCTATATGATTCTATGATCATTTGTTTATGTGTGTATATATATGTAGATAACAAATTACAATTCCAGATTTACTTAGGTTATTAATTCCAGGTTTATTTATTTATTTATTCAATCTTGGAATATTTTCTTGAAAGGAATATTGATTTCCAGAAGTATTAGTGGTGGTATTTGTTGCCTGTGAAATACTAGAAGGAATAGATAGTGCTGTGTGGTGCAGTTTGATAAGTTTGCCATAGTATGTTTCAACTAGGCAATTTAATTTTATATTTGACTTCTTTGGGCTGTTTTTTATCATAATGCTTTTGATTTTTTTAATTGTGCAATATTGTGTTGTACTTTTCCAGCTTTATATTAACTTCAGGAGAATACAGGAAAGTAAACCAACACACACAGGACTTTATGCAGGAATCACTCATGGCTGTTGACCTGTGGCTGAGCTGAGCTTTATACATAAGTAAAAATGCTTTTTGGTCTTTGTGACCATGTGTCTTTAAAACACTGTGATGGGTTAGCCCTTGGCTGGGGGCCAAACCACACACACCCACTCACACAATTCCCTCCCCATCCGAGGATAGCGGAGAGAGTTAAAAGGGTAAAGGGAAAATAGGACTCGTGGGTTGAGATAAGGACAATTTAATAACTAAACTACAATTATATTCAGAATAATGCTATATACAAATATACAAATGAGTGATACACAGTGATACTGCATACCCCCACCCGATAACCAAAGGCTCAGCCTGTTCCCGGCTAACGATCACAGAGCAGGGAGAGTCGATCCCGGAACCACACTCACGATTCCCCCAGGTGGGGGGTGCACCGCTCCTGGAGGCACTCGCAGAATGGAGATAACAGCCCAAGCGTCCCGGACTGACAGCTGGCCAGGGCGGGGGGGGAAAGCGACCACCTTGCCCCGGCTAACGATCCCGGAGAAGGGAGGGACCCAAAAGTCACAGAACAGTCTGAGCATCCCAGACCAAGAGCTGACCGGGGTGTGGAGGGGGGGAAGGCCTTGGGAGAGTGATCAGGAGCCAGAAGAGATCCAAAACTGACAGGGCCCCAGAACAAAAAAAAAGGGACAATCTTCCTGGGGGTCCTCATCTATATACTGGGCATGACGTGTATGTTATGGAATTAGATTATTGGTCACCTGGTTCTCAATCTAGTAACTGAAGAACAAATCCTGGGCCAGTAGCTGGGGCTGTGCCCTCCCAGCCCTCCCGCTCTGTCTGCGAAGAGCAGAGAAGCTGAAGGACCTTGAAATATCCTAGCAACAATTATAAACATCCCTTTCTTATCAACTTTTCTTCTCAGCACAGATCCAAAACACAGCCTCTTGCTAGCTATTATGAAGAAAGTTAACTCTGTCTCTGCTTAACCCAGGACAAACACCTGTGGATATATATACGCATCTCCTTCCTACATTTTGAATATACTCAGTAAACATACATATTTGATTAAAATTTTCAGAGAATTTCTGTAGCTAGACTGAGTTCAGTCAAGCAATTCCCATAATAAAACTAGTAAAATGTTGGAGAACCTCTTTGTTCCTCAAAATAGCAAAATGGAGATTTTAAAGAAGGGCTTTTTGGGGGCAAGGAAGAGACATCTTAAAAGAATAAATAGTAGTCCTATGGTAAACTCTTTTGAAACGTGAATTGGTAGCTCCACCAACCCTTACCACTCAGTAGTCTCAGTAACTGGAACACCAGAATCAACTTGCTCACAAAGACAGGTCAGATGCCATGAAATATGTATTTATTTATTTACTTCTGCCGAATGTATGTTTCTTTTCAGCAAGACCGGGGCGTTCTGCTCACATTTTAATACTGAAGTTGAAGACTCAGCTTCTGCTGCTTGTACCAAATAGTTGTCAGCTTTGGATAGGGTCAAGTCTTGAACACTTTGGCTGGTTCTGTACTCTCTCTGGCCCTTCACATAGGTTCAATACAGACAAAACCTTCACTGACCTTGACCAGCTGTTCAGTTACTGCTGCTGGTATTCCCTGTTCCAAATGCCCTCACAATGGAAGACTGTGGAGTTCAGCGGAAGACCCTTCAGCAAGTAACCTGTCAATCTTGGAAGACTACAGGATCCTCTTTCTGGCAGTTACAATGTTTTTTGCAATGGACACGTGAACCCTCATTGTCTTTTCCCTTCCTATTCTAGAAGAACAGGTCAAAATCAATTTGTGAACACTACTGATCTCCCTCCTCAATTAGCTTAGTCCAAACTCAGACTGTGTTCCGGTGATGCTGGAGTAACAGAATTCCCAGAGCAATGCTGTAAAGAGTGTGTCTGCTTCAATTCACTGTGTCCAGCCTCTCTGCAGCATTAGGACATCCTGTTCATCTACAGAACATGATGCTCTGCTGTCCAAGGTAGGCTTTGGAATGGAAACTACAGCACAGAGTTCGGAAACAATACTTCTGGCTTAGTAGTTAATCGACAAAAAAAACTACTCTAGGCAGCTGAATGAAATGACCAGACAAGGACAGTCTGTTGGCTTCATAACAGAGAGCTTTAAGGAATTTTTTTTCTTAATTAGCATAACAGATAAAAGTTTAGCAACAATGATCTCATTATTTTTATCACAGTTCTTAGAATAGGTTATAGAGTCAGAAAGAGTTTGTGTCAGACCTGGTGGGCGGAAAAGATAAGGAAAGGAAAATTGCTTCAAAATAGGAAGTGAGTACCACCAAAGTTAAAAATCTATATTTTTTACAACTGTAAAGAATACTTTCAAAACTTGGGGGAGTGGGGACAAGCTGATTTTGTTCAAGAATGAGGTGCAGTTTAATTGCATCACTGCACGCTTTCATGACGCGAATTTACCTTTGCATGATTCAACACTGCACTGAGTGCACAAAGTCACCCAAGCCAGGAATAACTCAGTCTCTGCACTGTGCCCCACACAACGTAAACGAGCCCTTGAAGTGAAAAACAAATGGCTAAGTTATAAATTGAAGTAGTCAGAGGTTCAGAGTTTCTGAATGTCTAGTGCAGTATGGGATTTTACTATGCCTCTTGAGAAATTACACTTGTAATTTTAAGTTTTATAACGCTAAATTAATTTATGACTCATTTCTTCTGAAAGATCCTGTTATGTATTTTGCTGTAATAAAAATATTCAGTGATATAATATTATCACTGTTTTATTCCAGCAGAATGTGTAGCTGGACACTCTGGGGAACACAAAAGCTTAATGAAGTTTTAGCATAGGCTATAAAGACTCTTTCAGCTTGGAAAAGAGGAGACTGAGGGGTGACCTAATTAATGTTTATAAATATGTAAAGGGTGAGTGTCAGGAGGATGGAGCCAGGCTCTTCTCTGTGACATCCAGCGATAGGACAAGGGGAATGGGTTCAAGCTGGAACATAGGAGGTTACACTTGAATATGAGAAAAAACTTCTTTAGGGTGAGGGTGACAGAGCACTGGAACAGGCTGCCCAGAGATGTTGTGGAGTCTCCTTCTCTGGAGACATTCAAAGCCCGCCTGGATGCGTTCCTGTGTGATCTGATCTAGGTGTTCCTGCTCCGGCAGGGGGATTGGACTAGATGATCTTTCGAGGTCCCTTCCAATCTCTAACATTCTGTGATTCCGTGATTCCATGATTCCTTGAGAAAGAGTCAGGCTCGGTGTTCTGATGCAAAAGCAAATGGGGTGCTGTAGTTTCCAGGGGGTCTAATGAACTTGTAAACCAGAAGCTCAACCTGTTGGAAAGGGAAATACTGAAAAAGAGACAACTAAATAAATAGTCCTTCATAATTATAAGTGAGGAAATTTATTGTTTTGACAGCTAACCTACTGTGGCAACACTTACCATATTGAAAGTTAATTCTCTCTGATCTTCTATTTTTTCCAGATTTTAACAGGTCATCAAATAGTGTGGAATGACTTCATATTTCATCAGTGCTTTCAGATTGTGAACAAACAGCTGGTTTTCTTCCAAGTGCATCCTGTACATTAACATCAACTATTTCCAGCATTCCAGCATTGGTAGAGATCATTGTTATCAAGAATTTGATAAGGATCAGGATGCATTGATGGAAAGTAATCACCATCACCTCTAAGATGTATTTGTATCTCATACCAATGCATTGTAATTTAATAGAATTAAGTTACACAATCTGAAAATGTTTGACTTTATGATAGTCATCAATTTTGCAAGGCCACGCAGCAGGAAAAAATGGGTGCTGGGGCATTACTTGCCACTGAATGTACTCAAAAACCACAGGCTGAAACATGGAAATGTGGACTGAACTTCAGTCATCGTTCCCTTCCATGCTACAATGAGATGGCCAAAAGATGATCTGCAAGGCCATTCAGGGTGGAAGGAAGAGGAGAGGACTCCACATGGTGATAGCAGGCAGCGATTTGCCTCTCCGGTGAAACATGCCAGCCTCTGGCTGTGCAGAAGCCCAGGGATGGGCAGCGCTGTCTGCCGGAGGCTGTGAAGCTCCTTTCCCTCCTCTGTTTCTCTTGCAG
The DNA here is from genome assembly GCF_000699245.1 of Pterocles gutturalis. Lineage (NCBI taxonomy): Eukaryota > Metazoa > Chordata > Aves > Pterocliformes > Pteroclidae > Pterocles > Pterocles gutturalis. The sequence continues at coordinate 21,991 of NW_010131522.1, read as the reverse complement.
AATGGCTCCACTTGGTGTGTGTGGCGCTTTCACCCCAGGCTTTGCTGCAGTGTGAGGGGATTTGGATAAGAAAACTGAGCAAGCAGATCGGTTGCATTGACTTTATGCCCTGCTGTGCTAGTCAGTACTATTAATTTTTTTTTTTTTAAGTCATAAACATAATAATAACCAATAAATAGAAAAACTACTTAAATTATTTTCTTGGAGTTTTATAATTACAATAACAGTTTCTTTCAATAAATGTAGTGCTACTGTAAATCACTGAAGTCTTTAACAGCTTTATCATTGCATCAAAAGTTTAACAATTCACTGCCTTGCTCTGCAGGGAAAACACTTTCCAAGGTGGAGGGGCTTGTTGACAACTATTTCTGAACAAGTACCTTTTTCTGGACTTATTGCAGTTGGCTGGCACAAGAAAGAGCAATCTCTATGCTGTCCATGGTTTAAACCATTCAAGGCTCTGATCCACAAAGCTGTATCACTTGTTTCTTCGTGGTGGCCAGAGTATACAAATCAAGAAATAAGGATTTTGTATTTTCTCCTCTGTATGTGAAAATCAATATGATTTGTTTCACTGCTATCATAGAGGCTGCTTGATGCCTGGTCATTTTGCAGTTCCTGTCTGTGAAATTAAAGATAAGAGTAGTTGAATTTTATTTGATTTTGTTGTTGTTATTAATATAAAGGAAGCCAGCTACAAGATTCATGAAGTTTCTTTTCTGATTTTGCGGAGACAGTAGGAGGTGTTAATCATTTGTTTGATTGTTTTTCAGGGAAGCTGCACAAACGAGCAACATCTAGCTGAGCCAGCAAGATTTAACCACAAACATTAATTCCTCTGTTATTGAGAGGAAGAAATGCATTTCCTCCAGCAGAAATAGTGAACAATAGTTTTGAAAAAGAAACTTTGATATGTTCTATAACTATTGCATATGCAGTAAAAGCAAAGTTTCTATAGCTTGCTATAGCTGTCCTGCTAGGTGCAACAGCAAATGTCTTTTCAAAGAGGAAAAATAGGAAATGAAATCAGTGGTATTATGATGTTTATCCATTATTCCAGAGACATCTTCTCTTACCTTATGGCTGAAATTGTTGCGTGAAGGATTTTGTGCAGGCAATTTTTACATTAAAAAGAAAACCAGATTCAAAACCTGTTGTGCTGCTTGCCAGCACTGCCTGTTTCTTTGGGGGTCTTTTGGACAAGCAAGCTGGTGTATCAGTGTGAAATCGAGGTGAAATTCGTATACCCCAACCATCACACCCTCCATATGTCTGCTGTAGTGACTGGCCCCAGCAAGCTGATTCTCATCAGTTTCCTAGGTCTGGTATTCTGAGCCAAATCGACATAGATAACACGGGTGAAAGGCATGGCATCCCAGGACTACCCTGCAGTTCAGACCGGTGTCGGAACCTAACAGTTGAGGTGCAATGTAATAAACCAGATCTCGTGTAGTGGCCTTAGCAATATGTTAAGGTGACCTCTATGATATTAAGGAATTTAGCTTTCTACAAGAGAAACATGAAAAATAACCGCACATGTTTTGCAACTCCGTAGAAGAGTTTTCCGTGAAATGCCACCTAAAGAGATTAATGGAGCCTAAAAATTTTGGGGGTCCTCATTTGATGTGACCACGTAAGATTAGGTGTAGCTGGTGTAGTGAAAAGCTTCTATATTCCCATCATCTGTGTCTCTGAGGGAAATGGAGAAACACATGACACGTTTAACGGACTGTGGTTAAAGTGGTTGCCTAATTTACAAGCAAATAAGTCATACTCTGTTACGAAGGTCTTTGGGGGTGAATTTTGTATGAAGTAAACTAGTTCAGGAATATTCTATGTAGTTCATTAGATATATTGCTACTTTTCCTTTTTTCCACCTATTAAAAGAAGATGTCTTAGTTGCTATGAGTGCAAACTTACAGAAAAGCACAAGACCTCTTTTATAGAAATGCCCAATAATTTTCTCCTTTCATGAGTGACTTACTTGATGTCTATCAAGAGTCATCTATGTTTAGAAGTAACTACGTAAGTGTCTGAAAGGAACCTGGCAACCTTCTCTTCCTAATGATGCAAAGTTTCCTGTTCTGGCTCTGCACAGCCGTGCAATGTGAAACATTTTTATCATGTTGACTGTTTTAAATGACAACTGTGTAAGCTATTTATGAGTTTAAAAGCTTGTTATCTGTCACCCTTGAGATGGTTTAGTGGGCATAAAATACGAAAAACAGCTACACAGAAAAATTATCAAATGGTTTCATATAAGACTGCAGGTGATAGCTGTGTAGTAATTCACGTATACCTCATAGCATGCCTGCAAATGTATCCAAGAAACACATCTTTTAATTTATTTTATTTTAGGACGTGGAAAAAAGGCAGCACACTTAAAAAATCTGGTCACACTATGTTCTAAACTTGTGCTTATAATGTCTTTAAGACTACAGCTCTCTGAGAGTGCAAGTTCAAATGTACATTTGGGCCTAGGCTACACAGCTGAAATACAGACTGTCTTTACTACAAAAAGGAGTACGTTATGACAGTCCTGTAAGTACCAAAAGTTGGTGGCATAATGTCACTACAGTGTGCAGATATTAATTGTCTGTTTCTTTTGACTTGTTTTGAACAGTGGAAATTTGTCAACAAGTAGTTGTCGCTCTGTGCCTTGGAATTCAATTATCATTTTCTCAGAGATGGCAAGAGTATGCTGTATGCCTGGATATCAGCTTCTCTCACCCTGCGCCAGGCTTGAACTTTGCAAATGACACACAGCACAGTATTCCTGTGTGAGTGGATGTGCAAAGGATACGTGTAAACACCCCTTCAAAGTTACAGATGCTGTTTTCTCAGATCTATAAGAGATGGAAACATGTCTGGTAAAAGCTGGCTATGTTACCATGGCCTCAGCTGTGTCATTTTTGTTGTAAAATTACTTGGCTAGTTTTGCAGAACAACCTCCCTGGAAAAGTTGGATAATTATTTCCTACATATATATGTTTTCTCTTTGTTCAGGAATAATGAAAAGGTAACTCTAGCACAACATCACTATCAAGCAAGTTTGATAGCATTGTACAAAGATGTCAGCAGTCAGAGCACATGTAAGGTATTTCAAAAACATGCAAGTTTTGCAAGCTGCTCTTATGGATAAACAGCTGTAACTTCTTAGAAAGTAATAATAAAGACAAATGCTTCATGCCCAGTAACATTGTTGGAACTGGTGTTAGCTTTCCAGAGAGTTTCAGAAGTTAGTAAGACTTTTCTCAGAAAACATAATTCATATAAAATTTAAAATATTTCTTACCATTATATTTGCAAAAGGAAGCAGTCTCTTAGGGCTCCAAATACCACTGGGAATGGAGAACATTTCTCAGAAGTGATGTTTGGTATGACCAAACCTGATGAGTTACTAAACTTCCCGACTACACTATTCAAGAATTCCACAAGTTTCCTTTGAGCTTATGAACTATTTTCCTTTTTATAATTGAAGTCATGACTACAAAGACAGATAGCAAGTTTCTGGTTTAGAGTTATGTACCAGCAAATTTAATTTGTCAAATTGTTCGTCATCTCTGGAAAGAGTAATTTAATATTCCATGTATAACTTTCAGGATGGAAACCTGGCTTATTGCCAAGGGGAGAATAGCGTGAATTTCTTAATTTCTTATAAACCTGCTCTGCATCTTTCTTTGCCCTGAATATATAAAGATTCAGTGCTGATGGCTCCTCTATTTGGGCTAAATATTATATCTGCATACAAACAGTATTGCAGTGAGAGAAAAGACACCATAGGAATCCTTCATTAATTTATTGTGTTCCCAAAGTGAATTTAGGATCCAGAGATCTCTGTGTGACATTATTTTGTGATAGGGAAAAGGCGTCTTTCCCCAGTACATTCAGACAGCTGATTACTTGCTTTCTCTCTCTTCTGGTTTGCCCAAACATATCTTTTCTTGTTTTCACATCTGTTCCTGATTATCCATTCTTTGTTTGAGGAGGAGTGGTACACACTACACTGTTTCAGTCCCAGATATGTCTTCTTGAAACAATTTGCAAGTCTGAATCAGAATCTGCCGTTTCAGATAAGAGAATCAAAAGTACTACGCAGCTTTTCTGCAATCCTATTTCTACAACACTAAATTTCTGACAATAGTGCTGATTCAACCCACAGTATCACAGGCCCAGACAGTCTACACTGATGATAGTATCTGCTTCAGAGGAGTTATAAATATTGCATTGATTATCTTCAAATGTTATTTGCAAGATTGTAAAGATCTAATCCCTACATTTTGAGAATATTGAAATTAAATTAAAATAAAAGGTGAGGAAAAGGTGGGCCCATTACTAGTCAGCAGTGTTCAGCACAATCCTCCTGGGCCTGTTTAAAAGCAGCTGGCCCAGAAAATTAAATGGAAACCCTCTATATCTTTTATCCTCCAGGGAAACAGCGGTATGGGGAAAACCTGTCTTTCCATCACACTTTCTGTGTTTACAGGACTATTTCCAAGTCAGTATGTAAATAACTCTGATTACTAGAACAGCAGATACTTGCTCTCTGAAGTTCATGGTCCAGCTGATGGACCAGCTGATGGACCAAGGCTGGACTGCCTTGCCTGTCTCTTACGGTGAGGCCAGGAGAAGGGAATACTAGAGACAGATTAGGCATGTCTCTGTTCTTCACATTCAGCACATTGTGCAGCTTTAGTGGGGTCTGCCTGACGGTGCTTAGGAACTCTTGGAGTCTGTACCCATGGCATGGCATTTCAGACCCCTGTTCCACACCATGGGTTGCAGTTCTCTTCTGCTGTGTAGTATCATGGCTAGCAAAAAGTCAGAGTTACAAATTTTATTTGTGAGAGTTACTGAAGAATGTTTAAGATGCTATGCTTCCTGCCACAATTAATTCTTGTAGGGGAATTTATTATGAGAACTTTGTCACCTTTCTCATTCTTTTGTGAATGCACAGAAGTCTTCTGGCTCATTTCATAGGCTGCAACTGTTGATACTAAAACCAAAATTTCCTAAGACAGACATCTGTGGGATTCCACAGAAAAAGGAAGAAAGAAATCCTCACATTCCTCAAGGACATCTTAGCAGCTGCAGTAGCTGGCACTGACTACGAGAGCTGTGCAACATTAAGTTTTATGATTTTCTAAGCATTTCAGGTACCATTTTATACCATTCCATTGTATCAAAATTTCCATTATTTTTGGCAGTACATCCTAAGGAATGCCTGCTTCATTCAAAAGTAGTGCTAGTGCCAGTCTCAGACTTGTGCGAAAAAAGGAAGATGAGGGTGGGGGCAGCTGTGCATGAACGATACACCACATTCACAAATCACCCTGTGCTTAAGGAGATGCTCACCACATTCACCAGTCACCTCATGTTTAAGGAGGTCCTGATTTTTATGGTGTCTTGAAATCACTTGGGAAATTCAGTGACTTTATCTGCCAGAATTAAAGGCTTTACGGAAACATTCATTTATAAAATTACTTTGCTTTGCTTTGTTGGCTAACATACTCATAGGCATCAAAGCATCACTCCAGGCTGGAGAGCTGGCTTCCCTCAATTTGAGGAAAGAAAAGAAAAATCTTTGAATGTCTCTATTACCAAGGCACCTGTTTTGGGCAAAGTTGCATAGTGTTAAGATCTTGGCTTAAAGCATGTTGTAAGCAACTAAACTGTGTTGGTTTGGATGATGTTAAAAGAATTTCTCTAAAGATGTTTTAGTTTTGTGTCTAGACTTTAGCTCTGAGGTCACTAAGCAGCTGTCTTTAGTAGCTGTTGGCACACTTGATACTCCAGCAGAAGTCTGAGTAAGGAAATCTGGAGACAGTTTACTACCGACACTGCTTTAAGACACCATCCCTTTGGCCAATAAAGGGTTAATTGTGAAAACCCTGCAACAAGCTATGAAAACCCTTCTTCAGCTTAGTTACAACATTGCCCCGTTAGAAGAGCAGGGAAACCAAACCCAAGCTCCTCTGTTTCTAGATCAGCAGCTCTGGGAGGAACTAGAAGCTGCATACATTTGTCCATGTTCGAGGTTTAAAGGGGCATTAAAAGGTACATTTGGGTGGGGAATGGGCAGGAAGGGGCTGCAAAGCTGAGGGCACAGAGTGGTGGCTGTTACTACCCAGAAGGTCACTTTTCTTCACGCTGACTGTTAGCACGCTCCAGGAATAATCCTGTTGAAATCATTACAACTGTTCATCGGAGAATAGGTCAGCTTGTGTCAGTAGGCCAGCACTTGTCCCAAAGGAGAGGGAAAAACATCAATGAGACATTTTTCATGCAAGTTATGAGCAAGAAAATGTGGGAATAGAACAAGGACTGCTTACAAGAACAAGAAAGTAAGGGTGAAGTCGGTTATTGCCTGATGAGGGCAGCATCCTTGTCACCTGCAATGTATGGGACAGACCCTAAACAAAGATCAGATGGGACTGACTCTATTTTTCCTTATTCCAGTACCCCATACTTTACTAAAGTTATAGTGATATAAGGGTGAAAGACATTATAAATCGTTCTCTCTCAAAAATCTTGAACCTCCACTTCGTATGTACAATCAAAAATTAGTATCAATTTGAAAGAAACCACAAGGATTTGTCAGAAGCAAAAGATTTACCCATGTTTGTTCTATCCATAAAGGATATTCACCTTATTTAGTGGACTTTTGGATCTGAAAATAAAGGTCTCCGGCAGCTCTTCTGTTTTAATTTAAGCTCTGAAATGCTAATTTCAATGTAAATTTCCTACAACTTAAATACTTAAGTAAAACTTAATTATTTAAAACAATTTATTTCTCAGGCTAAATAGGTATACTGTGAGGAATTGTGGGGTTTGAAATATTAACATGTTTTGAGTGATCAATTCTTCCGAAGTATAGATGCGTCCCAGGAATAGCAGTGTATTTTAATTCAGAACTTTTCCCTTCAAAAAAAATATGCATGAAAATTTTAAATTAATTGAAGATATTTTATTATTATTTAAAATATCCAGACTTTCTATTAAAATAATATTGATCTGAATGCACATACCTTGATTTAGAAATACTGTAATGTTATCTTCTAAAGGAAGGATGTAGTTCCTTCATTTAATGTCTCTGCTTTCCCTTTTATTAAGAGTTCTGTGTGTGGACATGGCATTTAATTTCTGACATATAATATGCTATGGCTAGGGCCTTTGATAGTGTCAGCTTTCCTGTTCAGAAGTATAGACAGATAAAAACATTCTAGAAATATCATTGCACTATAGCCAGTTAAATATAATTAGGTATCGTCACCTTTCCCAAACTATCTGAAGGTACATTAAGAAAAAATATGGGTATAATCTGTAAATATCAGTAACATATTCTATAGGCCAAGAGAAGAAGAATACTCTCCAACCCAAACCATTCTATGATTCTATGATTCTTTTCCACAGCTCTGTTACAGTTAGCTGAGAACTAAAATTTCTGGAAGTCTTACTCTTGTTTTAAAGCACATCTCATGCTCCAGTACAGTACTGCTGGTAAAATACAGCACACTAATATTGAGCATACAGGAGACAATTTTCTTGATGCAAGATTTTTCATGTGGTCACCTTTTGACAGGTGCCTCTTAAAATCATATATCCAGGATGGCTGATGTGGAATTACTTTGGTCTACGACATCCACATGCATGACTGCATTTGTTTTAGAAATAGTTTTTATTTAAAACTTTTGGCAAAAGCATCTACAGATAGCATGATACAAGCCTGAGGCTGTGCAAGTATTCTACAGTCTGTTGTGGTGCACAGTGGAGTTAGCAAATGTCAAAGGGAAGTGCCTCCTCACAGATACAGATGAACCTACTGAACACTTGTGTGTATGTGGGTTTCTCTGTTGGAAACAGGTCAGTGATTTCCTGGTTGTTTTTTATGTAGGCATAAAAGCAAAGTTTCAGAAAGTAGAGTTGAAGACCTAAATTAATCCAATTATTTTGTATGTCAGCTCCAAGAATGTTCATCAACGACTAGTTCCTAAATTCCAAGCAATGTGCAGACCAAAGGGATATTCCACACCACATGACATCACGCTCAGCAACAAAAAGCTGGGGGGGAAGAGGGAGGAAGAGACGTTTAGTGTTATGGCATTTGTCTTCCTAAGTACCATGTGATGGAGCCCTGCTTTCCTGGAAGTGCCCTAACATCTGCCTGCCAATGGGAAGCAGTAAATGAATACCTCGTTTTGCTTTGCTTGCTCGCACAGTTTTTACTTTGCCTATGAAACTGTCTCTATCTCAACCCATGAGTTTTCTCACTTTTACCCTTCTGATTCTCTCCTCCATCCCACTGCAGGGGACTAAACCGTAACATTATGGAATCAAAATGTTGCAGTATCAGCTACACAATCCCTTTTCAGCTTTAATACCCAAAGGTACTTGAACTTCTCTTAACCTGGTGTCTTGGGTTCATCTGAAACAGAGTTAAATTTCTTCACAGCAGCTAGCAAGAGGCTGTGTTCTGGATTTGTGCTAAGAAGAAAGCTGATAACAGCGATGATGTTTATAGTTGTTGCCAGAACAGCCCAAGGTCTTTCAGCTTCTCTGCTGTCTGCAGGTGCAGGAGAAGTGGTGAGGGAGCACAGACCAATTACTAGCCTGGGATTCGATCTGAGGTTCGGGACTGAGACCCAAAGTGGCCAATAGTCTATCCCATAACATACACGTCATGACCAGTATATAGGTGAGAGCCCTCTGGAAGCTCGTCCCTTTTTGTTCCGGATCCGTTTTGCTCTGGGTCAGCACTCTTTTGAGGTCTGCTCTCTTGGGGTGGTCCCTCTCTCAGGGCTTTCTCCCTCCCCCGGTCAGCTCTCAGTCTGGGATGCTCAGGCTCTTATCTCCGTTCTGGGAGTGCTGTTTCGGGACTCTCCCTGCTCCAGGATCATTAGCCGGGAACAGGCTGAGCCTTGGTCATTGGGTGGTGAGCAGTATAACTGTGTATCACTCATTTGTATTTTTGTATATGTTATTCTTTTTAAAATATCATTGTAGTTTAGTTATTGTTCTCATCTCAATCCACAAGTCTTTTCCCCTTTACCCCTTTAATTCTCTCCCCCATCCCTGGGAGGTGGGGGAGGTGAGTGAGCGGTTGTGTGGGTTGTCTCCTAGCCAAGGGTAAACCCATCACACCTGGATAATTAACTTAATTTTTGGATCAATGGCTCCCAAATACCTTGCACCAACATCATTCTTAAACTTCAATATTTTTCATGTGCCACTGTCCCACTTTATACTTTCACTAGAGTCAATGAAATGTATTCAAATCTAGGCATTTTAGTGTTTCAAATAGTTCTGTAGGGCAGCCACAAACCAGTTAACATGACTTTACAGACCATATATGGGAATCACAGTTCTAGACCAATCTATAGATTTTTTTCATTTTAGCCTTTAATTCTTCCTATACGAGGCCCTGAGTCCACTTCTTTAACTGCATCGTTTAATCAGTGCCAAAATCTTTACCGATAAAATTAAAAATCTTCTTCCACCTACCATTTAGGTAGCGCCGTATATGCAGTTATTATGGCTGAAGCAACGTAAAAGCACATTTTGGATCCAGAGCAAGAGCTACATTGCTTCTTCAAGTTTCTTCAACACTCCATTTTTATTCAACACTATCATACATAAATCTGTGCTTAAGTTAAAGTGTAGAATTCCAACCTGTCCTGTGGAAGGCCAGGAAAACATCTTGTGTTCTCCACCCACACCGTCTGGAGCTATGGAAGGGATGGACAGAACATGCTCCAAAATAAGGAAATGAAAACAAACAAGCTCTACTTGCAGTAAAGCAATACTATACTGTAAGACTGTCTGAATTATTTCCTTTTAGATTAAAGAAAAACATGATCAAAAGTCTCCATGAAAGTGATTTATTTCTCTCCCCAATAACATTGAATCAGCTCAGAAATTCACTTCAACAATTAAATGAGACAAAAGTCAGTGGAAAAATATCTCTTTGGCAATCTGTAGCAACATAATTTGTGCTTTGCACAGGCACACAAGCTCTTTTCACTGGAAGATTCTGACCGAACAGAATGTAACCAGGGGTGAAGAAGCAGCAGGGATCAAACACGAGCTGGAATGGGGAATGCATTCTTAAGGAGCTTTTCTTAGTGGCATTAAATGAAGCGCGATTTCCAGATGCATCTTTCAGTCCATGTTCCTGGTGAGCCAGACTCTGATTTGTCTATCAGAAGGCAGTGTTTTCCGTGCCTGACTTTCATAATTCTCTCAGCTGCAGGTTCAGGATTTGCTACAACTTGTTCCCCAGGATACATGTCTCCCTGCACCAGAATTCTCATACACTGCTCAGGACAATATGCTATTAATTCTTGTCAAAAATTTCTTCAGACTCATTCTGTACCTGCCTTGTCAAGGGTTGGTCTGTTGTGCTCAGGAAGTACTCTGCCAAGCAGCTGTAGGCAGCACTGTTTGTTCACATGATTACAAAGGTAAGACAGCACAAGCAAGATGAAATGCAGGGGAGAGCTGTAGTTTTCTTTTTTAATGAAAATTTAATTACCAAATGCAAAAGCAGACAGATGTGCCACCCTAAGTTCACAGGACTCTCTTAGCCATATTCCTTTCCATTTCCTAGAGACAAGTGTCTGGTACACAACAGAAATACTCATATTGTTGAGCAGGGGCTGAGCTGACACTTGTACAGGGCAGGCTTGAAGGAAGGTGCAAGAAAACTGGGGAAGGTGGCAAGTCAAATTATTGGTGGATTCTGGTTAGCTTTCGCCGGGGATCTCTTTCCTTCTGTCCTAGTGTTTATGCCAGTCTGATGTGACTGTGAAGTTGACAAACCAGGAAATATATGAGACATCTGTAATCAGTTGCCCAAATGACTTATCTGCTCTACAGTGTACATTTCACCCATTCCAGAAGTCCCAGTTGTCCTTGCTCACTGTATTTCTCAATGTCCATCATTGAATTCCCATGGGTTTAGCCTATGTGAGCATGTTGAAAAGTATTGAATGTTGCTGACTCTAGAATATTTGAAAGGCTCATTTCAATGCAGTCAGCAAGAGCAACAGTTACATTGCACAAGAGATCCAATAATTTATTTTAATTGTGTCAAATTTTCAGAATTTTTACCCATGGGGGAAAAATGTGGGTTTGTATGTCCCTCTATTGTTTGCCTGCTTTTTCTTGTTTGGTGAAACTAAGGGAAAAAATGGAAGATATAATTGTCATATTGATTTAAAACAAAGTGCACAGAACTTGGAATCAATATACATATCTTATTTTTTAACATTTGAGAACTACTTGGACACAGGAGGAAGAAATGGTATTTTGCTACTTACTAGTTTATAGAACACATTTACCAGCTGAGTTTTTGTTTCCTGACAGAAGGCAGCAACCGACTTTTCCGTTTGCAACAAATGAACAAATGAATTAGTCCCTCGCAGAATCTGTCGTAGTCTTTTAAGCTCTTCTTCCTCAAGTGAAAGAGGAGTTTCATGGAAAATTCCTGGACACAAGCTGAAGTCAGTAGCTGACAGTTAAATAAATTTGCAAACATTTTATGTGTGATATATCTTAATCTAGCCATTGGGAATGTCATCTACTTTGCTAACTGCATGCATTTTAGCAGATTCTGTGTAGGTCACTCTTCTAAAGAGGAGAGTGGCCAATTCCTAAGCTCCATTGTTTAGTATAACAGAAATTCTATTGTATTTTGCTATCATATTTATCTAGTGGCCTATGAATCTGCTCATGACTGCATAACCCTATGTTCTACCTTACTTCATACCTTTCCCATTTGATGTCTCAGGGATGGTCTTCAGCCTCTTTATGACAGGTCATTTTCCATAAAGCTATGAGAAAGAGTTAGTCTGTCTGTAAAACTGCTTCTGTCACTTCAAAAAAAAGGATAAAAATTGTTCAGGTTTTGAAAATACCTGAAGGTTCCTTTCAGGAAGAAAACCTTGAAATCATGCTTTCAAATTGATCCTACTTGTCACTATGTGAGGATCATTCATTAATGTTTTTAGAATGGAAATGCTTCATTTAGGAAAAAGAAAAAAAGAGGGATGTAATAAGATCATGTAAATGACACTAAAAAAGTAACTTACATATAAAGCCTGGATGGGGAAAACTGAGTCCTTTTGAATTCATGTGATGTATCAGCGAAAAATACTTTGCTCCTTATTGAAAGAGCAGTGGACTGAGAAAAAATATCATACAGTCAGTTAAGAGGTTAGAGTATTTTGAGTTCAAACTGAATAACCAGAACACATGTTTACTATGTGTGCATCTGTCAGGCCTAATCCAGGGCAAATATCAGTCAAAAATATCCTGCTACAAGGGGACAGAAAGAATTTCTTATTACAGTTGGAATTAAAATGTTGAATTAATGTAAAAAAATACTGTAAAGAGAGTTTGAATAAACAGATTTCTGGAAAAAGAAATGGCAGAATTAGGGAGTTGACCAAATTGCTGTCTAGGGAGCTAATAGCTTGCTTATTATGGAATATGGATTCATCCAACCTCACCAGTGATATACAGCAAGATAAATTGTTCTTTACATTTTTTGATACTAATTTCACACAGAATTTTAAGAAATTGTTTATTTTCATTTTCTGTAATCTACAGATACCCTTGACTTATTCAGCCATCAACAATCTCAACTGACAGCCTATTTTATTAGTAGCTATAAATTAGAATGCATTAAGTTGTTGACAGCTGCCTGATTTGGGTGGTGTCCTTGGTGAAACTCATAAGGCCTATTTTGTGAGTGGTGTAAAGCCTCACCGAACTCATTAAAGCAACTTTATCTCTTGCAGATTATCATCCTCTTATCTGCTAGTACCCTTGTAAAATGTGTAGTTTCTCACACATTTCTTCTTGGATCTTAAATGTATCGAGAGGATAAAAGGATTTTAAAGGTAATTACTCAAGAGCAGGTACTATGGGTAAATCATAGTAGAGCTGGCTAGTCTCTGCTCTGCCCATACAGTATTTCCAGTTTTCTTTTCACACAGCACAGCCATGTACAGGAAATAAGTATTTAAAAGAGAAGAGGAGAGGAGAGGAGAGGAGAGGAGAGGAGAGGATCTGAGTTCCAGTTGGAAGGGCCTTACAATGATCATCTAGTTCAACTGCCTGACCACTCCAGGGCTGACCAAAAGGTAAAGCCTATTATTGTCCAAATGCCTCTGAAGCACTGACAGACACAGCACATTGACTACCTTTCTAGGGAGCCTGCTGCAGTGTTTGACCACTCTTGGTAAAGAAATGCTTCCAAATGTCAAGTCTGAATCTCCCCTGGTGAAGCTTTGAGCCATTCTCATGCATCCTGTCACTGGATCCCAGGGAGAAGAGCTCAGCAGCTCCCTCTCTGCTTCTCCTTCTCAGGAAGCTGTAGAGAATAATGAGGTTGCCCCTCAGGCTCCTTTTCTCCAAACTAGACAAACCCAGAGACCTCAGATGCTCCTCATAGGACATTCATTCCAGCCCTTCCACCAGTTTTGTTGCCTTCCTCTAGATGCCTTCAACGACCTTCATTAATAATTTCTTTGATTTATTCTTTTTGTTCAACTTTCCTCCATTATTTTTTTTCATTCTCCCTTCTCTGAGTTCTAGGTTACCTAGATTATCTCTGTTTCTAGTCTTTATTTTTCCCTTTGCATCCATTTTACCATGAGTCAATGGCCTAGCTGAAGCTAGGAAGGAAACATCCCAAGCATGATGTAGTGTTCTTATCGAAGTTCTCTAAGCGGAAGTATATTTAACTACGATTGTACATTTCTAAGCTGGTATTTTGAAAATATTGAATGTAAAACAGTGAAATCCTGGCTTTTAAAGGGTCCAATGATAAGTGAATTGTGATAAGTAGATCACTATATTAAGGGAAGCAAACACAATTGCTCAGTTACGGGATTAAGATGTAAAAAGCTGCATGCCTGAGAATAGATAATTGGAATGTGACAGAAAAAATAATTACTTAAATAAATCTGATAGATTTGATGACTATGTTGAATAGGTTCTGCCTCACAAATCTTTTCCTTAAAAGGACTTTAAATTGCTTTTCCTCCCAATATTTTCCCCCTCTGGAAAGACTAAATTAATTTATATTTCCGTGTTGTTTTTTTCTGCTCAAAGACACATTTCTCTAGTTCTTTGCAGCAGAAGAGCACCTCACTTTATATCTTTGCATTAGACTATATCCCATAAAACATTAATGTCATGATCTCTCACCTTACATCATAAGGAAGGATGAAAGGAAAAGAAATCACCGTAGTACTAATGGCATATGCTTTTCAGTCACAATAAAAAAGTGTAATTGTATGACTTTCCATCACTGCCTGTCTTGCAAGTAGAGAGAATGGATTGTGCTGGAGAGAACTGTCCCCTTAGTGGTTGCTGTAAACAAAGTCTGTTTTGGGGAGTTCACTTTTTCCAGATACGGATGCTTCTTACAGGATGAGGAAGCTCTCAACAACCCTTAAGAATATGATAGTAATGCTCTCTTTAGAAAAAGATTGAATTTACCTATTTGCAATCTCACCTTAACTGTGTGCCAGCTTGCTCATCTTTTCCCAGGAAACACTGAATGCTATGCACCTTGGCAGCCTGAAGTTGGTTCTTTCTTAGCAGGATTTGAAGTCGATTATGGAGTGGATACAATAGGAGTTTTGGTTACAATTAGCAGAACTCACAGACAACCCAAGTCAGTAATATCTGTCGCAAAGGTGGGGAGAGGGGCACACCATCCTGTACCCCACGTAGCCATTGCATCTGTGCCATACAGTGCCCCACACATCCTTCCCTGCTGGGGCCATGAGACCACACTTCTTCCCTGGTGCCATCTCATCTGGTCCACTGTTCAGGGCACGCAGAAAACTACCACCAGATCTGGCATTAATACACGCTCACATCTGCAGTCTCACTGGAAGTACTAAAAAATCCAGACATGAAAACCACACTTCACAACATAGTAGAAAATACTTAGTCAAGTGCAATTCTACCTTGGCAGGAGAATGGAGTAGACGACTTAATCTCTCTGACATCTTGATCCTTTACAATCACAGTTATAAATTACACGATAGCATAAATTAAAAGCATGGAGCTATGTGGTAATAGGCAGTACACATAGTTTGGTAGACTAAACAGAATTTGAAGTTCCCTCCAATGGAAATACCTTTACATTTTTAAACTCTTAACCATGTAAATTTACAGCCCATCTATAGCAGGAGGTGGCACCCATCAGTGGTCACAGCTCAGCAGCAGAGTGTAGCACTGGCACGGGAGATGACAGTGCTCAGCACCATCCCAGCTCACACCATAATGCTGCATTCCCAGTTGCCACTCTCAACAAAAGCTCAGTCTTTTGACTCTGTGTTTCCTCAAAACTTTAGCTGACTGAGCCTCAAGAAAAACATGTTCCAGGATTCTGGAGGACAGAAACACCAAGGTAATAAAGGGCTATCTCTCTAAAGTAGGTGATAAATCAAACTATCAGCATTTTTTACACCTAAGTAGACAAAGAACATTAAAAACTTACATGTTTAATTTAATGTAAAAAGTAACCTATTGCTCCTGGAAATTACTGCTCAGAAAGACCCCCTACTCCCCAAACCCACACACTTAACTGTCTTAAGTAAAACGGACAATATGAGATTCTCCACTCTGTCTGCATGTTTCTCTACTGAAGTTTACATATTCAGGACAGTTATTCACAGTTTCTGCCTTCAGTTACTGGAGACAGAATGCAGTAATGAGATCTCATCTGAACTGGCTGTGCACTCACTATCTTGGATGATTTCAAGGTCAGTAAGACAGAAGTGATAAATGAGTTGCAAGGATCCAAACCCAATAAATCCCGAGGTCCACATGGGTTTTATCCAAGGATGTTAAAGACACTAAGAAAGAAGAATGTAGACTGGTGGCAGTAATCCTGGAAAATTAGATTACTGTGAAGACGTTTTGGAAGATACAGGAGCAATAAGACTGACAAAGAAAAATATAGTAAGCAAAATAATACCAAGGTACTTAAAATGCATGCAAAATAAACACAAGCAATTTGCTTTGAAGTATGAAAACACCTGCTAAAAGCACAGTTGGACAATAAATAAACCCCTCCAGGAGATTAGGCTTCATTAAAGCCATTCAATGTCAGGCTTCCCACTCTGAAAAGGAGACTCCCTCTTCACCCTCACCCTCAACCTCCCACCCCCATTTTCAGACAATATCTTGAACAACTTCTTCAAGAATCATCAGTTAAACCCTGCCACTGAGGCTGAAAGCAAGCTGTCCAGGACGTTCCAGGATATCTCCAAGAAAATGCATTAATAAAAAGAAAGAGGATGACCTTTGCACGGCTGTTTCAATTTCTCCCTCAAATGATACTGGATTTTGAGGAAAGAACTTTTTAACAGTTTTCAGACATTCTATGTATTCTATATGTACAGTGCATGGGAAAATCATAGGCCTTTTAGTGTCACTGACTCTGTTCTGCAGGTTTCATTAGATCTAACAGCATTCTGATTTTTTTGAGTGATTCTGATAGTCTTTGATAATGATTTTCTATAATTGTAGATAGTAAGACAGAACATAGCAAATTACAGAATTATTTCCTAATTGTTAGCCCACCTATGGTAAGGAGTGGTAAGCCCTGAAATCACAGAAAGGAAACTAATGAGAAACGTTCAAGTACAATGGAGGGATGAAGTATGTCCTGGAGATCTTGGGATTCTGCTGTCTGTGGGATGAGAGATTCTGAGAATTCTCAAGACTCAATGAGGAGAGGGGCAAGCTAGTAGAAACAAATGTGAGGGGCTGGTTTTTTGGAGGTGTTGATGGTTTGTTTTGGTTTAGATTGTTTAGGGGTTTGCCTTGCTTGTGCTCTCTAGGTTTTATTCCACGTTTACGTAAAACTCCGTTGCTTAACCAGGTTAAGTCTCCTGGGTCCGGTACCCTTCAAAAGACATATCTTGCCCCTCCACCCCCCAGATGTGTTGCTTTCAGCATCTACCTGTTGTTTGTGTGTTAATATGATAAGACATAGACTATACTGATAGAGAGAAATACAGAGGAAACAGGCAGTATGGAATACAAATTTGGTATTTAAGAGAAAATAATTATGGCAAACGCTAGAGATAACAGGAGGAAGTTTTTACTTCATCAGCAATTATAAGAATCCTGAAAATATTACAGAGATGAGAAATGGGAGGACTGGCCTTTAAGGGGAGAAAAAAATAGAGATGATATACAGTGATGAGTTATTGTTCACTAGAACAAAAACTAAAGAGATAGATCTTAAATATAATTTGCTACAGTAGTTTTTCAAATCAGATGTTTCTGACAAGATGTTTCAACATGGTTAGCCTTGGTAATTTCTGCTACACTGAAAGAGTGAGGAAAGCCCAGGTGTGTGGAAAAAAGCTTAAGTCAATACTGCTAAAAGGTCATCAGAGCATGCAATCCAGTGGATTACAGGTTTAACTTGAGAGGAAACTGAAAGTAAGCAATTTAACAGATGATACAGATTCCAAATAATGAAGACTTTCTCAGAAGTGTAATTAATAGTTAATATAGTTATACATCCTATATATATAATTAAGTCTGATTGACAGTTTTATGTTGAAAACTTACTTTGTCAAGCACTATATTTCGCAGAACTGATGGATAAAAGTAACGGCATGTGTAATATTTCAGCATAAGGCACCTAATATCTTTCTGTGTAATACTGATCAAAAGATTTAACAAAATGTAGTACCCATAAAGCGTAGATACAAAGCGTCTACACCGTACAGCAGGATGAGTATTGTACTTGGGAAAGCATACATCAGAAAGACTGCGGGAGGTAATCATACTGATATAAAACTTCTGTGTGAGCCAATACAAAATTGTGGGGAGAACAGGGACATTATTGCACTGCCTAAATGGCCCAACTGAGGTTCCTGAAGGCATAGCTGACAATCTAAGCAGCTAGCAAACAGAAAGCTGAGAGAGAGGAGTCCTGTTAGCACAGTACTGCCTCATTTCATCTTTAAAAGAGCTTAAGGTGTTGAATGAGACTAAAAGTTTGAGTGTACCTGTAGCTGACCCAAAGAACGTTAAAAATGTGGGCTGGAAAATATCCCAGGATATAGAGTACAACTTCCCTTTTTTGAGGTGATAATGCAAATAATATGTCCTTATTTAAATTGTCCATTAGTTGATGTGTATGTCGTTTGGACTACTTAATTTATCCTCTGCATATTTTGTAGCTAACATCTTTACTTTGCCTTGGTAATTTTAATCTGGCATAGCTGCAGTTTTTTTATGTGCTTAATTAGGAGAAAATAAGATTTAAAAAAAATATATTGTAAAATGACAAAAAAACCCAGATTCGGGAATAGTTCTAATGTCTGAAATTAAATGCATTTTTGGAAAACGGATTAAATCTCAATGGGATAAAAGAATACAACTATTAAAGGAGTTTAGTATAAACAAAGTGTGAAAACAGGTAGGGAGTGAAAGATGCATGATATAAAAAAACAGGGTCTCAACAAGAATAGATTTGTATTTCCTCAGAAGAAATCTGATAAAGTTATTTCTTTTTCACAGTTGGGATATGGCTCTGGATTCCCTTAGTAGCTGACTAGCAGCATCCCTGTAGTCCTTAGGAAAGTCTTGCTGAGCTAAAAGGGCCTTGCCTTCCTCAGTAAATGGAGTTTCCTTCCTGTAAAACATTCCAAGTCATTGTCAGGTGATTGATTGGTAAATAAAAAAACTGACTGGCCCATCTCACTACAAAAAAGACTTCATTCTCCACTGCAGAAGCAATCAAAGGTAAAAATCACCAAATTAATTTTACATTTGTGTCTAACAAATTCAGAACTATGTTAGTTCTATGAACTTCTACCAAGAGGATCAAAAGATTGCCCTGAATTTGCTCAAACAGGGATGAAGTCTGTCCTCCCTGCACTGTATAAAATAGAAACCACTGGGTAAAAGGATATGCTATCAAAACAGCACTATTAAAAACATTAATTTAAAGACACAGAAAAAAACCCCTAAACTTAGCAGTTTAACTTATTTACTAAAGCAACAACAACACAACTTTAATAAAGACTAGCTATCATCTCTTTATGTAAAGCCTGTAGAATCACAGAATGGTTCAGGTTGGACAGGAGCTCTGAAGGTCTTTACTCCAACATGCTACTCACAGCAGGGCCAGCTCTGAGGTCAGACCAGTTTACTCAAGGCATCCCCCATCCAGGCTTGAAGCCTCAAGGGATGGAGCCTCTCTGGACAACATGCTCCACTGCTCAGCTGTTCTTACAGGAAAAAACTTGTCCTTATATTTATGACTGGGATCAAAGCATCCTTATGCTAATAATCTGCATGCGAATAATCTCTGATCTGGAAAACACTTACAGACTGCTATTACAATTCTCACAATTAGTTAAATATACATGGTCTCTGAATGCAGAAGACCAAAGCTGGTTGTGGTGTTTTGGATGGAAGTGATGGTGGTAGCAGGCTTTGTGAGTCTGAACCTAGAGCTCACAGATGCAATGACAGCACAATCATTTAGGTAAGAGCTGAAGTCCATGTCAGGGATCAAAGCACCATTGTACGAATCAACTGAACAAAGATAATCTCTGATCTGGAGAGTTCCTATGGGCTGCTATAACACATCAGAGAGGGAAGGATGCTCAAACTGCATATGGGCCTTCACAGGAAGCCAACAGCAGTAGGGAACTGTAGCTTTTAAAAGGATACGGTGTGACTGAAGCATTGGTTTCTTCCTTTCCTTTTGTGGAGAAATCAGATCTTTCAGGAAGCAGATAGCTCTGGGCATCCTTAGTTCTGAGTGACTGCTGAACAGCACAGCTGATCAGAAGGAGCCCCTGCCCACCTCTTTTGTCAATGCCTGTTGTGTCTTGTTCAGCTACTGCAAAGGCCTCTTCCTTTGAGAGGTCCATACTGACCTTCGTCTTTCCCTTTACAGACAAAATTTTCATCACTGCTCTCTGGATTAACAAAAAGACATTTTCTGTCCAGATACTACTATTCAGCTTCTTGCTCAGAAGGCTAAAACAGTTCGAGCTGATTTGTCTTGACCTACCTAAAAGATGTTTCAGTTTGTGTAACGAGAATTTATTCAGAACTTTACCCAAATTTCCTCTTCAGTTTTATTTTTATTCGTATGATAAAGGTGACCAAAAGAGATGTCCGGACTTTGTCAAATACTGAATTGGGACTCATTAGAACATCTCTTGCTGCCCTATATCTTTAACTCTTTCTGTGCATGATCAAGCCTTCCCTGTGTTTTCAGGTGGCAGAGTTTTCTCAGAATGAATCTTGGTAGACCAAGTTCAAACTCTATAGAAAGTAGGGAATTATGAATTCAAGATATTATATTTATAATTCCAATTGGAAATAATGATTACATATTGTCAGAAAAAATATGGTATTACATAATGGGAAAACTAAGGAAAAGAGTGCATGCATAGAATCATAGAATGGTTTGGGTCAGAAGGGACCTTAGAAATCATAGAGTTCCAACTCCCCTGCCATGGGCAGGGACACCTCCCACTAGCCCAGGTTGCTCAAAGCCTCATCCAGCCCAGCCTTGAACACCTCCAGGGATGGGGCATCCACAATTTCTCTGGGCATGTGTGTTCTTATGATGCTAGGTATGCAACATGGAACGATTTTGTAATAGCTGATAATTAAATTTGGAGTGGTTAGAAAAACACTTTAATTTTTTACCTTGTTTAGATTGCTGTTTTCCCAATACCATAAAGAATGAGAATACTAGAGTAAGGGGGTGAGAAAGTTTGGATTTGAGTCGCATCACATCAGCAAATGAAAAAGGTTTTAAACTACTTTTCCTTAACTTCCTGCAGATTTAACAATTCAATTAACATTAATAAGAGGAAGACCCATGCAATCATACTTGCCAGTTTCTGCTCTCAGTTTTTCCAAGGTTAAATCTGAAGTAACTTGTACTGAAGAACATTTTTGTTTTCTAGACAACGCAATGTATCCATAGCTCATCCACACTGTCATTTTCTAGAAAATAAGAATTAATTTTCTGTTGATTTCTGTCAGCATGTTTTGTACTTTTTTTTTCCTTGCCTTTCTCTGTACTGTGTTTGTATGGATACTGCTGGCAAGTGTAAAGGAAAGCAATGAAAGCAAGCTGGGTTACCTGGATTTGTGATAGTTTAACTGAATGAGGCTCTGAACTAGTTCAAATTTTTAGTCATTTTAATTTTGATGAGAGTATGCAGAAAGAAACGTAGTACTGTTTGTGTGAATCATTATTTAATGGATTTAACATTTAATTGGAAAAACACCCACTTTTAGTACTGGAAAGTCCAAATTCTGTCTGTTTTCTTCTTTATTTAAAACAAATATTTGAAAGTAAGAGACAGCATTCTGTTTGTAGAGAACACACTCTTCTACCAAAAAGTCTCATGCAGTCAATATCTCCAGTGCCATACTACTACTACCAATCATTGTAACATCGTTTTCTGGAGATGAGTGTAAATTTGATTCAACCAAACTGTATTTGAAACTGTGGGCTGTTTATTTGGGTGGTTTTTTTTTTTTTAACATTAACAATTTAGCTACTTCTTGGTGAAGTAAAGCATAAACTCTGTGAAGTTTCAAATTACAGATTTTAGGTACATCACCTTTAAGAGAATTCAGGAGGTTCTGGTACTGCATTTTTACAATGCCATGAAAATCTGGACATTAAATTAGTGATGTTTTCCAAAGGAACGTGTTACATTGCACTTACAAGGAGAAAGGAAATAAATATATCCCCCTTTTACTCATTTAATGAAATGTTTGAAGAACAAACCTTAAATTAGTTTGAGGTTCTTCCCAGAAGAATGAAAGTATATGAAGTGATATTTTACAATTTGCTTGATACTTCCATACACAGGATGACAACAACTGTTTATGCCAAGGCAACTATGGATGAATCCATAGAAAACTTTTTTAAAAAATGTGGCTACATCACCGCTATCTT
>NW_010131521.1:0-22758 GCF_000699245.1 Pterocles gutturalis | reverse complement strand
AAAGGGGCGCTGCCAGCCGGCCCCGCCACCCCCGGGGGCTGCTGCTGCCCGCGGTGCTGCTGCTGCTTTGGATTTACTGAAGGATGGGCGGATGCTTTATGAGTGTCACGTATACAACAAAATATCTGTGAAGCACGTAGGGCAGTGTTGGGTGGTTTTTTTTTTTTTTTGGATTGTAAACAAATATCCAGTACTCCGCATCCTTCTAAAAAGCCTGCTTAAATCCAGCCAAAAGGAACAGCTGCCACACTCGCTCCCGAGGGATGGTAACATCATTTATTCTTAGTTTACCTATACAGTGACGACATTTGGCTAGAAAAATGGCTGTATCAGAGTAAGAGATATTAAAACAACTACAAACTGTCAATAAATACATTTAAAACATTCTGTATGCTGATGTAGAAACACCCTACGCTCTTTTGGTTACTTACCCAGTACAATATTATTGAACAGTTTTTTGGTGTTTTTCATGCAACATCAAAATTCTTCCTGACAGTTCCTGCTACACAATGTTTTTTCTTTATTAGGAATGGGGTGAAATTTAAAATCCTGCTTACAAGTAGTAAAAATTACTGAAAATTTTAACGTTTCAATTGTTGTAATAAAAAGAAACAATTTCAAGAAGGTTGTATTTTAAAAAATTATTTTTCTCAACTAATTCTTTATAAAACAGGCAGTATTTAAAAATGGATGTTTCCATCACCCAGGATGAATCATTTGTGCTTCAAAATTTTAAAAGGAATATTCGTGGCAAAAAACGTAAACCCTGGTGGTAGGAAAGGAGAGATTGCAGTACGGACTGGCTAAAACCAAACATGCTTTCTAAATCTGTCCAGGAACTCACTAAACACTTATCCATGTCACTATGCCATCACCTACTCTAACAATTACAAATGGAGTTCTAATAATACTTAGCTCTTCTCATGCTCAAAATTCTTCACAAACATTTAAATAATCCTAACACTTCTGCAAGTATTATTATCCCCATTTTACATTTGGGGTGGTAGAGGCAGAGAGGGCTGGGAATTTGCCAGGATACAGACCATATCCTTTCCATCTTGCCTCCCTCGATTGTCCAAGTTCTTTATCGCTTTCTGTATTTTACACTCAATGTACTGGAGGGTCCCAGAAAACATGGGTGGTACACTTCTGTCCATTATTAGGGGTTATTATGTAAGTTGTGCCACTTTGAAAGTTACATGACAAATATTAAAGTAGTAATCAACATGAACTCCACGTCCGAGGCTCAGGATTGATGACCTAGAATGCCACACCATTTTCAAACCAAGCTTGCTTTTTCTGTAACAAAGTGTTAGGGACATGACAGACATTCTGTCTGTTGTACAGCCAAAATGAGCCTTAAAGTCAGTCATGGCGGTACAAAAGAATAAAATCCGTCCCTCACCATCTGTCCTTGGGAACACAGAAAGCCCCTACAGTGGCCCAGTGCATACTGACATCATACAACAAAAAGGACATCTAGATCAAAACAAAGATTTGAGATGTGCTAACCCACTATGAGGTACAGATAACTAAGGTCTCTTCCCCCTGCCCACAAATTCGAAAACATTTTTGTGTCTGAATTATGTCCTAGAAACCCTGTAGGAAAACAAATGCCTAGCAATGAGACAGTATTTTGCCTTCATCTTAGTGTCAATCCCCAAACCGTATTATTTCCGTTGATATCAACATCCCGCACTGAAAGGGCACTTTTGATTTTGTCACATTTGCCCTCTTTAATTTTCTACCTTATGCCTTGCGGTCTGTGCCCCGTTTTGATTTTTCTCTTGCCTACTTTACTCTTACTCCAAACCCAGCTTGGTTTCTTGCTGCCTCTTGCCAAGCTCCAGGTTTGCTCTGCCAGTGGCCTGCAGGAGCCATGGATAACGTTGTGGTGTTTCACTACCTGATCTGTGAGAGATGAGACACAAAATTCTGTCACTTGTAATAACAAAATGACCGAGTGTGCAAAATTACATCCCTCTTACAGGCACCCAAAAGGCTTTAAAAAGGCACGTGTGTTTTTTGTCACTTGTTCCTCAGTGCCTCATCTCGGTGGTTTTAGTGCATCTCCAATAAACCTTGTACAATGCACACTTTCCCTTGCAGTATGGAAGGAACTTGTAATAAAAATTAAGATCTTCAGATGTACTTCATCGTCAGCAGTTGTCGCTCAGTGGCTATCTCACCCTTTAACAAACACTAGAGCTGCACTACCTGTGAGAACTGGGTTCTTACAGCAGCCTCACTCCCTCATCCATTTTCTCCCTTCTCTCCCAAACATCCAAATTTCTAGCAGAGGGGAACAGTGCATGTTACAAAGGCTTTTCCCCAAGCAGATATCCAAAGCTCTTCCTGCCTTTTGTAGAGCTGGTAGACCAGAAAACATCTCTTTTGCACAGATGTTGGAGCACAAGTACAGGAATTTTGCTCCACTTCTTCCAGCAGCGCAGCCACGAGCTGTCAGGCTGGCCATGTCCTGAGAGGTGAGAAGCACCCGCAGCTTCTTTAGACTTCGGATGGGGACTGTGGATGTGTACCATCAATGGAAATCAGTCCCAAGGCACTAGGCAGGAACAGAAAGGTCATAACAAAGCTATTGTGACCTGGGGGTACTCTATACAGCTGGAACCACTCTAGAAAAGTAAGAGGCATTGGCATTTTCCTCTGGGCTTCCTAGACAAAACCAATTAAAACCAAAAAAAAAAAAGAGATCCAAGATCCCAGGCAAATATCTTCCCTGCCTGATGAAGCCACTCTCCCTGCTTCAAAAATCCAGGAGATGGAGGGATCAAGATACATTGATTCAAACATGCTAATTGGAAATGTTTCCATTTCAGACAGGTGAAATGCACTTGCACGCTTGGGCATGGCTTCAGTTCTGCGTGAAGGATGGGAGCCCACAGGCCTGCCTGGGCTCCAGGGGACTTACTGGAGGAGTTCCACCTCCAAGCGCCAGTCTGGTGATGAGAGCCAAGCATTTCCCCCAGCCTGGACTGAGCCAAGTCTAGATGGAATGCATGTTCATATCAAACTGGACTTCTAGCTGCCTTAAAAACGCAGTCTTGAAAAAAAAGGTTAAAAAAAGAAAGGCTGATGCTTTGGCAATTCATTATCTGTTATGCAGTCCAAAAGCCTCGAAACATTATCAGTAGCTTCACTAGTGGCAAGTCACTATTGCATGGCTGGTAGTCACCAAGAAAGCGCTTCTTAATGGTTAAAGCAGTCACATTGATCGGGCACACTTTTCACAATTCCTCCAGATCGGTTAAATCCACAACCACTTTCAAAAACAGAGTGTCATCTTTGATGTAGGTGTTCTTTGTGTTCTCCAGGACTGTGTGCGGCACGAAGCGTGGACATCCAGAGGCAATATTCATTTCTCCGTCCGGCCTTTTGAAACTGCTGCTATTGGGGTCAGCTCTAAAGACTTCCACGATGTGATTTTTCTTCCCACTTTGGTCCAAAAGCATAAGTGTAACTTTTTGCTTGAAAGGCCACAGTAGCAGCGAGTCAAACTCCCCTCTCATCACGACGAAGTAGAGAGAGACGTGTGTCCCCTTTCCTGAGCCATCCCCGTTCAGGTAGGCTCTGGCGCATAACCTGTACCCGCAGCGGCTGGTGTAAAAGGGCTGGCTGAATATGGAGAGGACACGGCCTTCCACCGCTTCTTTTTTCTTCATCTTGTAGTCCGTGATTTTCCAGATTAATTTCCCATTGTAGCACGTGCCTTCCAAAAGCTTAAATCGTTCTTCATTTTTATTGAGCTGTGCTTTGTGAATGTTGATCTGGAGATCGTGTTTGCTGGACTGACCTTCCAAAACAACTGGAGGAAAAAAAAAGAGACACACACTTGGTAAAATAAATCTCTCAGAGCACTGGATACAAAGAACAATCAAACTTGAGCTGGAAAAACTGAACTAACAGCCTGTACTCAGGCTTGAGTAACTAGTGTCACTACACTTGTTAACTTTTTAAAATTGTAATTGCAGCTGGTAGTCGAATAAGGAAAACCAGTAACTACAAGCCAGCTCTACTACCCGACTGTGGATAGTACCACTGCCTCCATCGCAATGCACCAGCCTGGCCAAGCCCAGCACTCTGGCCTCAGAGCGCCACAGGAATTTGGGAGACATCGTGGAGCAGAGGAGTGCAGGAGGATGCAGCACACACCACCATGGCTTGGTCAGAGAGAGTGAGAAGACGAAAGCCCTTTCAGGCCAATAGCTGCAACTGACTGTAGCACCAGAGCCTCTACTTAGCCATCAGTATATCAGCAAAAACCCCACACCTCTGCAGAAAATAAACAGAAGTCCCAACATACCCAAGCGCTGATCGTACGTCTCCATCAGGGCAATCTTCTGTTTTACATTTTCAATTGTGTCAAACAGGGGTCGCAAGTCTAATTTGCTTTGTTGCTGGTTTGCCATCTGTATGAGCTGTTTCACCTGTGACTCCAGGCGCGCAGACTTATCCAGGTGACTGGCCAGAGCCTTCCCAGTTCATGCCATTGGAAGAGGGTGGAAATGGAGACAACAGACATTCATAAACCATTTAATTTGAAATAAGATAAAGAAGCCTTTAAAATATCATCAATATCAACTATATGGTGCATTTGAAAGTACTCTGCTGGCTCAGGAACCTATCCAAATGCTCCTTCACAATTATATCAGCATTTACTAACTGAGAAGCCACCCCTTATTCAGATCCATTTGCACTGCATCACTTAATTCAACTGATTATTCAAATTTACACTGCATATTTGCCATGGGGATCTGGCCATGAGGATTTATACAGTGCTTTTTGCCCAGATCAGATACGCAAACTTTTTTAGTGGTTAAAATGAAAAGAAAATACTGTATTGTAAAAAACCAAGAAGGGCTTGTGAAGTGTCTGGGAGACAGTATTTGTTATTGCCCTGCTATTAATAACAATTCCGTGACTGGAAAAAAACACATTTAAGAATACAAGAAAGTAATTGGCCAAAAAAAAAAAAGTCTCACCTGCGTGCTTACCATCAAGTTGCTATTTTTACCAAACAGTTGGGTAAACTGTCTGAATTCTTTCTCACACTTTTGAATGGCCTCTGCTAGCTGCTGGATTTTAATCTCTTTACATTCCAGGCTCTTATACAGGTCAGATATCTACAGATGGAAAAAACAGTAAAAATGCTAAGGCACACCAAAATATACAGCGATCAAATTAGAATGTATGTGACTATATAGGAGAAAGTGGAAAAGTTTGCAATGCAAAGCCTCTAACCGAGCTAGATATAGCACTACTTAACTCACAATTTGTGGATAAGCACTTGCAAGTACTCAACACAAGGTACTCATATTCTTTAACAGATCATATTCTTTAATAGACTCATGTCTCTCATCCCCATCATGATGATCCATTTGCCTCTATAGGGGGATAATACATACTCACATGCACACATGCGTGTGTGTTTCTGCACGTATGTGTATACTTTTTTTTTTCTCTACTGAGGTTTAACCAGTAAAAGAGATGAGTCAGAGAGAGTACTAACTCCAAAACCAATTTGTAACATTTTGGGGCACTTCTTTTAGCATAAACAAGCAGAAGAGTAAGTCAACCATGAGTGTGGATGCATTCACGTTAGCAGGATTGGGCACACACCCAGCATCACCTGCTGGGAGCCGCTGCAGAAATGATCGCGAGTGGAAAAGTGCTCGCAACTGGCTCTGCGTCACTCGGTGCTGCCTTTCCAGAGGGGGTGACATGGGCATCTAAAGGCTCCTTTTCGGAGCAATCTGACTGGCCACTGAAACTTTAAAACACTCTATCTCCAAACCTCATATCCACTGTAGGCAGAGACCAAAAGCAAATGAGGTGAGTGATGGCAACGAGCCTCCCACTGTGCTTGGCGGAGAATATACGTGCCTGAGCACAGAGAGGTTTCCATCTAATTGACTGACTTCACTAGAAGAGCTTATGCAGACTTCTGAGGTGTGCAAAGACAATGAAAACAGTCTTTTAAAATGTAGCTGAGCTAAGCCAGGCAACAAATGCAGGATCTCGTATTATCCTCCAACCAGCCAAGAACCGCTGAAGAGGGTTTGTTAAATATGACTGACCTGTTCTTCCAACTGCGAGTTCTTGTCTAAAATCTGCAGCATGTGTTCCCTCAGGGCACCATTTTCATGTTCGGCAAGTTTCCCTCTTTTAACCTTAGTGAGATAGAGGGGGAAGTGAAAGAATAAAATAATGAGATACGCAGATTTTTGAAGCCGTTAGTAAAAAATTTATTGACGCAAGCATTTAAAATGTCTCCCCTGTGCTTTGAAAGTGAGGGAATGGCAGTCCTGATTCTCTAATACAGCATCTTAGCCAATACTAGAAATGGTTGTGAAATAAAAAAAATTGATTGTTTTGATTAATTATGCTGATTGGTTTGTGAGACAAATTCCAGTCCCAGTACAAACAAGATCTGTAGAACCGTACCTTTACAAGACAGCCGTACTGCTTATACGGGCAGTCCACTTCTGCCTCAGGACACACAGCGTGGTGCTTTTCAATCTGCATGTATTAACAAAGAAACTTGCAATGAAATTAATATTAAATAACTTGCCACATGGATAAAATCTGAATGCCTGCATAAAGGGTGAATAAAGGCCAATGTCATGAAACTATTGATGACGTAAAGAGGAAAATGAGTATTCAGAGTCAAGAAGCAAGCCAGACATTTTCCCGATACTGCAAAAGGCCAGTGCTCTGCAGTGACCCAATACTTCACTTGTAAGATGGGACATATATCCCTTTTAGGACCAAACAAAGAAAATACTTAGAGCAATGAAGTTTTATTGGCATGAGCAAATGTGGTCTGCAACATAACTTTCAGTTTTCATAAATGTATGTGATCTGATGAATATATGAAAAAATAATAGTACCTCCTTTTTCAGAATTACTTGTGAACAGTTTTGGAGGCAAGGCACAGGATAATCAGGACAGTCATTTTTCTCATGATTCTGCGGAAAAAAGAATCAAAACAAGACAATGATTCGCATTTTTGTGAAGCAGTATATGTACAGGAAGCTATGCAACAAGCAATCCCAAACATACACGTGCAAGCCCCATATCACATAGTTGCTCATAAGAGAGCAACAGTAATTGGTATTACTTAGAGCACATTTATTGTACTTTTCCATCGACTACTCGGCCAAATTTTGTTTCAGTTGTTGTTAAGCATTCCATTGCAAAGCTGGAAACCTTTCACTCAGCAACATAAAGAGGACACATGAGCCATGGATTCCCAGGGAATGCTTTATAATCTTACCTTTATGTTTATTAACACCACATATTTATTACAGTACTGACACATTTCTTCTCGAAATTTACAGTGCTGGCTCAAATGTTCTTTCAAGTCTTTCCGAAGAATCTGATCACAACATCCATCATTGGTGCATTGCACACTTTCAAACAAACACTGCTGAAGATGCTCCTGCAACGTGCAACAGCCAGTTAAACCCCAAAGTATTTCATCACATCTCCAATTGCCCGACAGACCCACAGAAACATTCGGCAGTTTGGTAACAAACAAAACCCCATATATTCTTTCCTCCATAAACTTTCTCCTTTTCCAACCTCAAAACTAAAGTGAACATGAAAATTTGGAGAGTCCTTTTTATGACGTCCATTTTTCATTCAATCGACATACCAAAAAAAGGCCCAAATGGTCAGTACGGCTTGGCAAGATTTCTTGAACCAACCATCACATGGTGCCTAAGCATACAGAAGGTATGTATAGACACTATGGATATACTAAAGCTACATAAAGCAAATGGTTCTTATTAAACAAATAATCTAAGGCAAAGCTGGAATAAGCTTACAGACATAATACTTTGAGCTTAACATTTGTTACTTACAGCGTATAGCTAAACCATTATCTACTTACATCACAATGCTACGATAACTCAGAAGTTTGAAGACAATAACTGGAATTTAGCTTATAATAAATACACAGAGTTTGCATGAAAATCAAAAGTTTCAAAATTTGATCAAACTAACCTGATAACGTCCCAGAATTATTTTTGAATTGCAGTCAGGAATGTTTTTGCAGAACACCTGCAAGTTGAGAACTTCTCTTTTACAGCAGTTGTCTTTGAATACCTGTAAAGGAAGCAAACCAACCCTCCTATGCAGACACATAAGTTACGAAGAATATAAACAAGCAAACCATCACAACAAATCTTATAAGCACACAAGCGTAGACTCCATAATTGTATGGTTCTTGATAATTCATATTGAAAATGTATACTAAAAATATAAATTAAAACATAGATGAATTTTCTAATAAGCATAGGGGCTTTTCCACATATAGTTATTCCACAGATACTGACCCATCCCACAGCCAGCAGGAGTGGTAGCTCAGCAGCTACAAAACCACTGCCAGAGCCTGCCTGCGTCTGGAAGAAAGCAGCTGGAGCTAACGGGCCCCAAAGGCCAAACCAGCTCTGTGCATGCAGCTCCAGTATTCAAGAGCACAGCATGCCTTTGGGATGGAGACAATGCTGAAATACCCCTTCTACAGACTCTGAGAAGCAGCACCGTTCCCAGTTGTGTATG
Organism: Pterocles gutturalis; assembly: GCF_000699245.1. Classification (NCBI taxonomy): domain Eukaryota; kingdom Metazoa; phylum Chordata; class Aves; order Pterocliformes; family Pteroclidae; genus Pterocles; species Pterocles gutturalis. Next base: position 14,172 of record NW_010131521.1, on the reverse strand, counting down.
CAGAAGCAAATTAAGCCCCTAGAGCAAACTTTCAGCCTTATTTAGAGATCTTCCTGTAAGCAGCATTATCAAGCTGCTCACTGTTGCACTACTGCCATCAAAATTTGCACAAAGTAAAAAATCACGTGGAAAGTCTGATTACAATTTCCTATCAGCAACAGGAGAGAGAGGAAGGAGACATTTGATTTCACTGGAAAGTTCATTCTGGCAGGACCAAGTATGTAGCATATTTTCAAGCTGTGGCATATGAACAAGGACAAACAAATCCATTTGTTTATCCAAAAAATAATCGGCAGCTTGCAAAATAAGAAGCATGAGTTTGTCTTTTCCTCTAAAAAGTTACCAGAAAGTGAATTACATCTGTAGGGTTAAGGATATAACATAGAAATAGTTAAGGCAGCAAATTATAACCAAATCAAAACAAAGACAATAAAATAAAAATGGTCCCCCAGCAAGATGAGGCATTAAAAAGTAAGTCAGCAAACTCTGCACAAAAAAAAAAAAAAACAAAAAAAAGAAAAAAAAAAGTGAGGACTAGAGAAGATTCAAAACTTTTAAACTTTGTGAAACTCTTTGACACTACTAGAAACACAGAGGACTAAAATGAAATTACTTCAGAACATGAGGTATAAAATGAAGCTTTAGCTATACACCCATATTTCCTTTCTGGGAGAGTATCACCGAATACACTGCTTCCCTTAGCATCATTTTGGAGTCAAAAACTGCTCAGCCCCCGAGGACTAACAGACTGAGCCACCTTGTTCTCAGCTGTCTTGTTTTTCCCATGCAGATGCTAACGGCTGAAGCAAAACTGCAGCCACTTACCTCGTGCATTTTTATTGTTTCTTTGTCGACAGGACAGGTGGGTACTGCATTCAACTCTCTAGATCAAAAGAAGAGTCATGTTAACCCACAGAACACTTGATTTGTTTTATGAAGTTGGGCTATGCTGGAGTATGACTCTGGCAGCAGTCAGTCCTAGATACCATAAAAACCAAAAAAGTGCTTCACAAACATGGCAACTACACAGCCAAATTCTGCTCACAGCTGTAATCTGTGACAGTGAATATGGAACAGAAAGCAGAGTTTGTCCTAAGAGTGTTTATAAGATGGTTTTTAATTAAGAGGACTCTGTCACTCTCTGTCCATCCGCTGCTTGCAAATGTCATATCTGAAAAAATCCCATCGCATGCATGAGCCCCAGCCTTTGCCTAGCGCAAGCAGCACGCTCCTTGCTACGCCAGTAGAAGATCTAAGGGCTCCTGTATTAAAAGGCTTCCAGAAGTCCTACAATAAAGGATGGGAAAACACTTGTTGAGGCAGTGCAAAAGGGAGGCAACCCAGAGAGAGAAAGCAGCAAACACAAAGCATGTAACATTCATAAAAAGGTAAATGGCAACATCCATCCACATAATCAGGCTTCTCTGCAGCCTTCCCAGGCCAAATCCTGCCCTCAGGTACACCAAACAGTACGTAACGTATTTCCAGATGTGTCTGTGGGGTAAACTCATTTGTACCTGCAGGTGAATCCCAAGCAGATGGATGCCAGCAGCCTGGTGATCTGGCTGTAGCATTGGGTAATACTAACATCAGTTTTATAACTCTACCAAAATAAAAGAAATCACACAGAAGCAAGTGAAAACAGCTAACTCTAACCACCAGTGCCAATCTGTGAGGCATTAATGCAACAAATTCACCTGAACAGCACAATACCAGACAGACAGAGACAGCATCTCACTCAGCAGTGCTTAAGCTTACATCAAAAATTTCTTTATGCTGACTTCCCTGCAGTCGCCAAAGTATTCCTCACCAGCATCGGCTATGGTCTTTAAAGACACTTTTAAAACACCGAGCTTGCTGTCATCGAGTTCAATTAAGTCTTTCCATTGACTCCTTCAGCTTTTTATCAGGTCAGTACTATTACCATGGCAGTCACTGGCGATTTATAGGAGGCGCTGACTTCTTTTTAGGAAGGGGAGGTAGGGAGCTTGGGGATGCAGAAGGAGTTTGCACTGACCTCAAAGAAAAGATGCACTGCTGGCAAAACCGGTGCCCGCATCCCGTCTGGTGGGGATTGCGAAGGACAAGGTGGCAATAGGCACACTTGTACCGGTCTTCCAAGGTTTCGACAAACTTGTAGTCGGCGTCAGGCTCAAAGTCCAGCGAGACGGCGCTGGCAGAGTTCTGGCGTGTGAAGATGCCCGAGAGACCAGCGGGTTCGTCACAGGCCATGGGACCTGCACTGGGAACCAGACACAGGAAGAATCCCTTCAGAGATTCACCGGCAGTCACTCCACCTTGGCTACCGCTTGCAACAGGCTGCCACTTGCGGAAGAGTTCTCATCTGCAGCAGAGCGTGAGAGATTTTGGAGGGAAATGCAGTGCCAACTATGGAAGAACAACAGAATGCTCACACAACCACAAGAGGATGGTTACAAGACAAGCTCTGAAGCACACTTCTTTGGAAAAGAGTTTCTGAAAATTATTCTCCAGAATAGAGATTTTTATGTTTTTTTAAAAAAAATTTTCTTGCAGCGGCTCTTATTCTCAAAAAAACGACAAGAGTCACAGACACAGCTGGAGAAAGCAGAGGAAGGAATGTCTGCCAGGAAAGTCTACGCTTAACGCAGAGTCCACCCACATGAATTCATGAATTCATTGCACTGGTTGAAGCAAGAGACAGCTTTGTAGTTTACAGCAAGGAGTATACAAAAAAAGGCAGCAAGGGGATTTTTACCTTCAGTTTAGGTGTTACAGGACTCAAAGCCTCTTAACTTGACATCTGTCTTTTCCCAGTTGATCAGCCATTTATAGCAGTAAACTCTAATCCTATTTTTTCAAAGTTTTACTTAATTATGTGAAAGTTCTTGGCTATATTAAACCCACCTGAAAGAAACAGTGGGGGAAAAAAAAAAAGGAAAAAAAAGAAAAATTGCAATCAGAAGAGTGACATAAGTTTTTCTCTCAACCTACTGAAGCTCATACACAGCACGGAATACAATCTTAGTTTTCTAACAGGAAAAAATCAGCAACATTTGTTTCCAGCCCCAAGCCACAAACCTTGAGATTTGCCACTGGTCCCTCAATCTTGCAGTACTTTTTTTGCAAGTAACTTTTTTTGTAGGTTTGCATTCAGAAGGCATTTTTTCCTTACAGGATGTGTACAAAAGCACAACACACCTGAGCTCTCAGATCATTTCACAGGGGAACTTCTCAATTTTATAGCTGTGCCATGGGATGCTATTTCTCCTCTGTGTTTATCACCCTCCCTGTCAGTCACCCGAGTCACTCTTACTGGCATCAGCACCTCTCCGAGAGCTCTGACTCAGCTCCTGTAAGGTCACCAAGGGTATCTGCTGCTTTCATAGGGAAGCAGAGCCAACACATCACCATTAATAACCTCATGCTGGCATTAAAGCGTATGCCAAGTACGGCTGTACTGCCTCCCTGTGCAATGGATCCCTGTCCCAGGACAGCAGAGATTAGGACTGTGCTATGCAGAGCTCCAGCGCTGCCACAGACCTCCTGGCCTTCAGAAAGCAACATCCATTTTCCATGATACTTTAAAATCCCGTACTGGGCAAGGAAATCCTGCCAACAGGTAACGTACTTGATTCAAAATCAAGCCAAAGCATAAAGACTTACTATTCCAAATGGAGTTTGCAAATGACCCTATTCAGTCCCTCCAAACAAACAGCCTTCTGCTTCAAACCAGAAATGATTGTCCATGTCACTCCTTTCATTTTTAAACAGCTGACCTTTTCTCCCCAGAAAATGGGGTTCCTGGTACTCTGATGCTTAATAAGGAACAATGCTATTTTCCTCACATCAACCAGAGATGCCCAAATGCAGCCCGAGGGATTCCCAGCCTCACCCTGGGGCTGCCTTGGTAGCAGACAGCAGCAGCAGAGCGTGCCTGCGGCTTCAAAGGCAGGAGAAGGAGAGCTGCCACCGTCCACTTCCACAGCATAGGCTACCTACAGGACGAATTTCCTACAAACTCATTCTGTCATTGGGCAGTGAGAACCTCGAAACACATTTCCTTCTTCTCTCTTATTAGTGCTCTCTCCCATTTACATGGCATCCAATTTCCTACCCTCCAGGACTTCTGTCATTTGATGGCATGGTTTAGCAAATTAATGCCGCACTATGTAAAAACACGTACAAAAATAATAAAAAAAAAAAATCTGTGTTTCACCCATTTTTGCCTTTAAAGATCTACCTTAACTCCTGAAGTACTCCCAGCTGGGTTGAACAATGTACAAATGCTTTAGGCAACAAAATCATGGCATGCATTAATAAGAAAGTCACCCACCCAAAATCCCATCCAGAAATGCCTTCGGAGCTCTCACCACTAATTAAATCGCCCACATTCATTCCCATCTCTTTCTGCAAGGAGCACTCTGCTGTGGTGCAATGTTTTCCAACTCTCTTGCTGACATGAGAACCTTCATCTCCTCAAACACCTTCATGACGCACCCAACCCAGATCCCACGCCTGAAAAAGGAGACTCTCAGCAGCTCCACGAGAGCAGCTCCTCTGCCTCAGCCTGGCTCAGGAGCACGTTGCAGAGCTGAGGGCACCTCAGGGCTCAGGAAAGAGCACTTCAGGTGCTGGGCGAGCCTGCCTGCTCGGAGGGCAGAACGGCAACCTCTGCGTGCCCAGACGACCAGGGACGTTTGCACTGCTGCCAGCCTTGCAGAGGGTTTGCTGCGGGGTTTGCAGCTGTTCTGATGGAGGAAACGGCTGCCCCAGGAGAGGGCCTGTGGACGGCGATGCTTCACCCCAGCTGGAGAGGTGCCCATGTGAATCAGATGGGAGACAGGCTCCGAGGAGCCAAGACAAGGCAGCCCTGCGCCAGACCTACTGCCGGCCAGTGCTGGGCAGGATGCCATCCAGACTATCGCAGGTGGCATGTAATCCCCATCCCAGCACCCACTGCTGACTCAGGGCGGATTGCAGAAGCTCTTCTTCCACTTTGGGCTTCCAGCGCCTGCACCCGTGCTCTCTGAACTGAAACCAAAGGGAAAAGGTCAGGGGAAAAAGTGCTTTTTTGTGACAGCGAGAGCACGCCAATGGTTCACTGAATCAATTTCCTGCTTACGCCAATGCCTGGCCTGCGTAGGAGAGGAGGTACGCTTTCACTTCTGCCTGTTCACAGCTAAGAGCAACGGGAAGGCGCCCTTTCTTTGTGTACACTGCAATTTTTCAGCACACGTGTGAACTGTAATGCTGTTTTACAATATCAGAGAGCGGAAGGCTCATGCTGCATAACGATGCTCTTGTGGCAGATGCCCAACACGTGCAGCAAAGGGATTTTCATTGCAACTCCACTGCAACAGCACACACACACACAAAAACCACCAATCTATGGACACTGAAAATCTACACATCAAAAAAATGGATTTCCATATACTGAAATAAACATAATTAATTCTGACCGCATATAGAAAGTAGTGTGAATCACTAGAAGCTAAGCCTGAGTCCTATAAACAGCAACCAGAGAGGGTGAGCTCAATGGCAGCGCAGTACAAAGAGCTCTCAGCTGTGCCTTGCTGCCACTTCAGCATCCCAGCCCTGCCGGCACTAACAGCAGCACGTGCAAAACACTTCTGGAACAACTCTTTACATAATGGTGTTGTACACAGATGTTCTAACCTCACTGGAAATAATCCAAGGGGGAGAATTTTCATAACAAAAAAACCAAACAAACTTTCTTTAATGTGGGCTATCCTGTTTTAACTACCACCCCACCAAACTGCGCCCAAACATTTTCCATTAAAATGCTCCTCACTTAGTATATCTTACTGTTTAGAAACTGAGCAAGACATGAGCAGATCATGACAATAAGGAGAAAAATCAGCATGGGCATAACTTACTATAATATAAAATTACATTAACATTTTTAAAGCCATGTCCAAACCGTTCCCCCCTGGCACCGTTGCTGCCGATCCACGTCACCAGCGTGTGTGCAGTGGTGTGCAGCACTGATATCACACTGAAATATTGCGGACAGATTAACTTTTTTAGCCATGAAAACATACTTACTGCACACAGAGGAAACCATCCCTACAGCGCGGTTGCTCTTTTTAAAGAGAAGATGTTTTTCCTGTTTACTCTGGCACGAAGCCATGCCCCCCCAAAAGGTCAGCAGGTTACCCACGAGCTATGGGTGCACCACTACGGTGGGCGCCACCACCCAAACCCCTGTGATGGCAGACCCGAGGCACAGGCACTGAACACCACCACATGTCTGTTAGACTGAGAAGGGCCAATATGTGAGTTGTTATCACAGATTTTGTTGTCACGCATGGACAAGAAGACAGGATCCTTGGTCTTGCTGCTCCGCAAACAGGAGCTGAGAGCATGGCTTCTGTCACTGTGCGAGGGAGGGTAACGCCCAGCTGCCCTCCGGGACTGGGGCATTGCTCAGTAAAAATCACTGTGATCGCTTCCTTACTTGTCACACTTCCATGGGATACGTACAACAGGGCATAGAAAAAAACCTACACAGCTCTGTTCCTATACACCTTCCTCTAACTCAGCTCTATTGCTTTGCCCTAAGGCACTTGGCAGGGACAAGGCTTGGAAGATCCCCTGTCCCTCCCTCTGAGAATTGTCTACCTTTTATGGTACATCAAAACTGGAAGCATGTCTTAGTCATGGTGGGGAAAGTTTTGTCAAATTTAGAGGTCTAAGATCAATTCACTTCCTTGGGAGGTGACAGGCAGAAATATGCTGGAGGGGAACATACCTTGCATTAAAATGATGCTCTCCAAGCTGCTTTATAAACTAGGTAGATTAGCTGCCTCCAGTATTTCTGAATTAAAATAACAAAGTTATATGATTTACTACTAATATAAGGTCCTCCACAAAACCACTGCATTTTGGGTACAAGAAATATATGTCCCAACTCTTAATATACAGAGGGGAACAAGTAAAAGAGTCTGCTACAGAATGACTGAAAATATCCATACACTTTGAATTATGTACTTAAGATATAGCGGATTATATGGAGTCATGTGAAAACTGAAGATGGTGACAGCTGACACCACTGAGGGATCATCCCTGTCCTTTCCACCCCATGAAGTGTTACAGCATTTTGACTGTTGACAGCAAAACGCATTTGCAGAGTCCCCTTGGGGAAGAAGGACCCCGGCTGCATCATTTGTGCCCCTCCCAGCCTGGAGGCTGTGGAGGGAAAGGATCCCCTGTTGCACCAACACAGCCCCACCGCTGGTACTCAGGGCTCGCTCCTACTTCACCTGGCAGCAAGTCAGCCTCAGGAGCTGTCCTGCTGTCGTCCTAATTGCTTAAAAACTGCGGTGCAGTGACCAGTTGGTACCCAGGAGAGAATATTTCTCTCATGCCCCACAGGGATGTTGCTGCAGAGGGCAGCAGAACAAATTTTTATTTTCTATGCAGACAATATTATCCAGTTCAAATTCTAGTACTACCTTATTCTCAAAGCACGGTAAAACCTTACTAAGCAAGCATCAATTTGCTAACCTCCATATGCAAATTTTCACTAAGCAGATGGTAGGGTTTCCTTTGCATAGAGTTACAGTCAAGCGTCACAATAAATCCCCGTAAGACTAGACTTCATTGTTTTTTTAAGGCAGATAGCATCTAATTTTTTTTTTTTTAAATGCAATCATTCAACTAACGAAGTGTGTCTGGTGCTGAAGTAGCTTTGATTTTACAGCCAGCTTGCTTATTTGCTACATTACTCTTTTCCCTGGATCTCCTAATCATTAATTAATTTTGCATTATCAAGAAATCTCTCTATGTCTAACCAACACAATATTGTCACAATAATATGGAAAACTTTTGCCTTAAAATAATCCCATTCACAACTGGAAAATAACTTTGTTCCCATCACTTCTGTAGCAATACCTGTATGTTTTACCACCTACCTGAGCACCAACAGAAATTTCAGTAAGAAGGCACCAGCACTCACCCCTACAACACCCTGGCACCGCTTTGCCAGTTCAGTGGCTGAGCTCTGTTCCCGAGATGTTCCGGGGTCTGCAGCCTTCCCCCAGCGCAGCCCCATGCCGCCCACACCCCCACGTGCCACGGCTCACCCCTGAAGAGCCCTTCAGAGGCAAGAAACAATTACAGCAAGGTTAGGCTCCTGCCAGCATTAACAACACATGGTTTGGTAAAGCTGTACCTGAAAACTGGAGCTGGTCCTCAATGGGGAGAAAATAGAGAGAGAGCGAGAAAGAGAGTGCAGCAGCGTAAGCTTTGTGGTTAAAACAACAGTAGGAGCATTTTAAAACAGCAAGGGAGTGGAAATCCCCCAGCGTAGCTTTGAAAAGATCACATCTAAAAATGTTTTAAAAGTGTTAGGACAAAAGGCAAGCCATTGAAAACTATTTGCCCTTACTGCACTGAAGCAGGGACTGCAGATTTTACCATCTGGAGCAACACAAGGTAACCACGAGCTTTTCTTACAGTTTTTGTCCAAGATACAGAGGAGTTTTCACCTTTCATAAAAGTGGTGAGTCATGGGACCAAAGAAAAAATACATGGGCAGCAGGAAACACATAAGGACACAAGGAAAACCCAGGTCCAGCGCTGTGAATCCCTCCACGGTAGCCCTGGTGAGCCCGGGTGGATCCCCTCATCGCAGGAAGCAAAGGGACAGCTCATGGAGGAAACGGCACCAGCCCGGTCACAGAGCAATGACACCAACTCACGCTGCAGGCTGCATGGGCATTTCACGTTTAAACCAGAACTCGCCAACTGAGATAAAGTCCATTTTAAGAAAACAAATGTTTATATCTGGGTTTGTAATAATTTAAGTGTCTGTAAACCCTAATGATTTTGTAGCCTGAACTTAATTGTGCACACAGGATTCCTGGCAGCATTCATCTCCCCTGACTCTGCATCAGCCTCCTTCCCCAGAACAAAATGTGCTGCCCTGGTGGCAGTGCCCTCCATCTCTAACCCCACTTTTTTCCTTATTTTCCTCTGCTCCCTCCCCTGGCTTTCTAGTATCTTTCCCCCCCCTTAAAGCAAGGTATCTTATTTTCTATAAAAGCAATAATTTTTAAGTCTCCTGATATTTAAAACACTAGTTTTCCAAAGAAAGTTTCTATATGCTATCTGTTAGTAAATGCAACACATCCCCTCTTTAGCCTTTTCCCTTTCACTGAGCTTGCTCCCAGAGCATTTCTAACCTATTTCAATTTCCTTCTCCCCTCCCAGGAGGCATCTCAACTTACTGCATGCTTTCCTGAACCTTCCCTGAAACTCTGGAACAGACAAAGTCATCCCTGAAGTCAGTCGCAAAGGAAAGGCATCGATTCGAAGACATGCTGCTTCTTCATGGGATCAATTAAATTGATCCAAGTTGTATGTCTAGACGCAGCCTAAGCTCACTCCTACAGCCAAGCTTCTTAAACCAGAAGATATTCTTTTGTCCTTGCCATGAACTGACGTCCTCAGGGTGCCTCCTGGCCAAGCTGTTGACTACACACCACCTCTGCACAGGCTGCCATCAGAACAGCAGAACAGCTCGTATGTGGGCTTTCCTTGAACTGGCAGCTCTGGAGGAAGGACGGATCCGTCCGGTTTCGTCGGGAGGAGGCAGCGCTGCAGAAAGCGTGGTGCTCTGCCAGCGCAGCTCCAGGAAGCACCATCTGCTTCTGGGAAGCTTTGGGGAAAACCCCAAATGGAGAAGTTGAGTAGGAGCAGGATCTTAATTTTAAACAATTTCACTCAGCAGTTGAGTAGAGAGCAATAGGCCGGTGTTATTGCTCATGGGCAGCCCTGATCTCCAGCACCCACCGCAGTGCTGAAACCCTGATCAATTTCAGGCTCAAGGGGATGAAGGGGAGTGAAATGACAGACAGCCTTTAGGAAACAGAATGTAGGAAGAGAGAGAGACGCAAGAACATAAAGAAACAAAAGTTACGGAAAAGAGGCAACAATAAGGGATGGAGAGCAAGACAACTAATGGGTTTTAATTTTTTTTCTTTTAGTGTATTGGAGCCAAAGCCAAGTCCTCACTTTTCCTAACAAGTAATAGGCCACTACACCTTTCGCAGAACTAGGTCTCTGGGGCTTTTAAGTTTACATCTCCTTCCCTGCCCCAAGGGGACATGGTATCCAGGACTTCAGTTGCTTTGACCATTTAGTCCGTTTGGCCATGAACACCTCCACAAGGCATAGGAGAATCTTGGTTTTAATTTTCTGCACCCCTGGCACTTTGACTTAGTCTTAATGCAGAACTTAATCAGTGTGTATACAGAAACCAATGAATCAACTCCACGGTTATTCATCCGAATTACTAGGATGAACTCAGATGTTGCTAAGGCTGGCCACCCCCTTCTTCTGACGTGTTCCCTTGTTCCAGGGGTAAACGGTTCCCCCCTGCTGCGGCCTCAGGAATTCCTGAGTTCTGCGGATTTTGCCCTAAGGCACACAGGTATTTGATGACAAATGGACACACATTTTTCTAGTCATAGTCCTCACTGAAAAGGTAACTGCTAACATCAAAACCCAAATGCTATCAAGGACTCCATGAACATGCTGATGGGAAAGCAGTGACAGTAAAGCTTGTCACCATTTTCTTTTCCTAAAAAAAAAAACAGGGGAAAGGGTGTGTTCTTAAGATGTCCTTCCCATGACATCAAACAGGACAGGATGGAGATTTACTGAGGTATGATCTGGGAGTGGTGCTTTCACGTGGCCCCTTCTCTAAACACGATCTGCTGTCACAAGCTGTGCTGCTGCCCGTCCCCGCACGCTGCCGCAGCCCAGCAGCAGTGCAGCTGCACAGAGCCAGCCCCACCACTGCCACCAGCCCGGATGTGTGCCGGGAGCAAGGCGCAGGGACCTGCCATGGGGGGCAAAGGCAGAACTGCCCCTTTTGGTATGAGGTGAGATGCTAAACACACCGTGGGAAGCATCCAACCCCAGTTTTAGCTGTATTGCTCCCAGCAGCAAACAATGTCGCTGTTTCTAGTGACCTTGAGGTGCATCTCAGGCATCACCAAGGTCCACACTCATAATTCCTCAGTAAAAAACAGCCAGGACACAAGGTTTAATGTCAATGCAGTAAGACAGACAAATGGACAAGGTTTTTTTAATTTATAGATAGTGCCCAGTAGCCTTCCATAATATGTTTCATTGAACATGTGATCTGGCAACTGTTTGTACCTGCTGTCTCTAAGGCAATATTAAGAAATGAAACCCTTGATTTTGGTTTCTTCCATAGTTAGTAAGCGCCACATTCCAGTTCCAAGCGCACGGATATAGTGGATGAGACTGAAAATGGCATGACTTGGCGTAGGTCTGACCATTGCGTGTCTCACAGCGACTACTTTAGGAGAAACTGCTTTGCAGAGTGTTCCTCTACTTGAGGTTTGGTTAGTCACTAGGAGGCTTCGCGTAATAACAATAATAACGATAATAATAATAATAAACCTTTCACATTTCAATATTATCTTCTGCAAAATAAGCACACAGCAACATACTTACCCTTAGAGAATCCCAGTATGCAAATGTCAGTATATTACACACAAAAACTTGCCTTATCAGCCCCCCCCCCAGAGACAAACACACTCAGCTACAGAGCACTCGGGCAGTCCCGTAGCAAAACCGCGGTGGTTTAGGGTGCAGACAGTTTCTCACACACTTGTTTATTTGTTGCAAGACCAAGCTGGGGAGACTAGGGAAATTTTTGCAACACTTTTATTAACAATACGCATGACTCAAGTTTCCTCAACTTCCCGAGCCCAGCCACACACCGGGGCAAAGAGCTTAGCGAAGAGGCCAGCTGCTTTCCTGGGCTGGGGGAGAGGGGGGAACAACCGCACAGTGCAGCGCAAACCGGGGCAGATATGGGACTGACAACTAGCAGTATGAATATTAACTCTTCACAGTCATTCACCAAGAAACTCGGACAGAAAGGACCGAAAAGCAAAAGAAGAGGAACACCTCTCCATAGCCAGCTATTTATTGATGACAAATAACGTCTACTTATGTAAAACCAAAGGGTCAAAGAATTGAAGAAGACTTAAAGCTGGGACACAAATAAAGCCCAGAAGATCAAGCACCCTACAAATCTGCAGCTGCCCATTGAAGGGATCTGGCAAGTGACCCACACAATACACGGCACAGAACAAATAGCTCCTGGCCTGGCCTGTAGCTTTGACAGCTGACTGAAAACTATGCTCATGTCTTAGGGAAACTGATCAGGGAGCCTGTGGGGTGAAATAAAGAGCTGTCTGGTTTCTGCTCTTTGCAGTCACTTGAAATGCCTTTTGTCAAAGTCTCCAACAGCAGTTTTCCAGCTTTAAAATCCTGTCCCCTCCTGGATGTCATTCCTCATCCTCTCTAAACTCCACAGTTACTCACACGCCCTCCACAGTTTCTGCAAGCACCACAAGCTTTTTTTTCTTCTTTCCTGATTTTACTCTAAATGTTATCTTACCTCTTCAGCCAAAGTTTCCTGCCAGCTACTCACAGACATGCCCCATCGCTGCAGACCATCTTCCTGCAGAGGCCGAACCCTTGGCCTCTGCCCTGGTATCTGGGCTGTGGATGGCTACCAGCCCGGGGGCAGCCCCCTGCCTCCGCCTTCCCCAACAGCCCTTCCTCTGCACAGCCCCACAGCGTTCCCAGCGTCCCATATCCAGCTTAGGTCCATAACCTCCATCTCTCTCTCAGGCTTGAAGCGTTAGATCTTCACAATGGGTCACCAACTTCTGCTTCATATCTCTCCATGATAAAGTATTTCCTGTTTACTTACACAAATAAAACTCTTGTCCATCGTCATCATCATCCTCTGGTTTTCCAAACACTCATTTCTCTTTGAATGCAATCTTTTACGTATTTAGCCACCCAGAGTTCTGCCACAGGGATCATTTTTCTAAGCCACAGCCGTAACCACATCACCTCTCTGTCCGTCTCTCCACTTCCCTGCTGCACCAAAACCTCTGGACTTTCAAAGCCTATTCTAGTCTCCCTCCACTTGCCCCTGCATCCCCTCCAGTGATTTAAAAGGGCTGGTTTCATCTCTGGCCAAATGATGATATCAAGCTCCACCGCCTCCTTGTTACGTATTTGAACGAGCGCATACTGGGAGGCTAGATTTTTTGGAGGGATATTAGCAGGCTGTTCCACTGCAAATCTCTTCTGTAGAATCTCCTTTGCCAAGCAGCTGGGAACAACTGGCTTCTGACTTTCACACGGGAGGCTCGGACTGTCTCCTGTTGCTTTTGCACCCAGGCATGTCCCTCCCTCCTGACTTGAACAACAAACCTCCTCCAGCCCAGGGCTGTGGGTTTGCCCTCTGCTTGCACAGCTCCCAGCACACCGGGTCCTCACCCACAGCAAACACTTCTCCACGGGACAGAAATATAAAAGATAATCAAGGCTAACAGCAAAGGAAGTTACTCTGGGTGGTTCTAGGCTGAGCGTAACACACAACCACTACGGCTCGCACTGAGATCAAAAGCAACAATGCGATGCAGCCCTCAGATGAAACAAGATGAAGTGCAATACCAGCCAGGCTGGTGTTCCTGCAAGAGAGCATCCCAGGGTGCCTCAGCCTTACGCTCATCGTTAAACCTGCGTGCTCTGCGTAGAATCAGCTGGGGTGGTTTAAAAATACGACTGTGTTACCGCTGCCAGCCTGGAGAGATGCCTGACCTGAATACACCCAGCTATTTTTAGCACATGGTTGCACTCCTTTCAGCCACCCTGTATTTATAAAACGGAAGCTATGAGGAAAGTTGTTCTTGGCTGGCACCAGGAAGGCGCAGACAAGCTAACAATAGGCAAAGCAACCCACCAAGTGCAACGACAGGAGCTCTCCATTTTTCCTTCTAAATCTAAGAGTGTTGAAAGGATCTGTTCAAAGCCTGCAGCCTCAGCCCACTGCCAGAGCGCTGCTAACCAGGGAAAATCAGAGCGCTGCTGGGTCTCCCGGGGGTCTCCCTGCACACACTCAGAGGGGAGATTCCCCCCGCCCCCAGCTGCATTCAACCGACCCCAGCGGGGATACTTGTTCCATTTCCCTGCAATTTAAAAACACCAGAGCCCCTGCAAAGGCGTTCACCCGCGCAGCCCCTGCTTCTTTTTTCGCCCCCTCTCAGCTTCCCAGACCTCAGCTCTGCCAAGCTCCGCGGCGTGCCCCGGCCCCGTGCTCCCCCC
>NW_010131520.1:0-297 GCF_000699245.1 Pterocles gutturalis | reverse complement strand
TGAAAAACAAGACACATCCAGTGTTCCCTGCGTGGCCTATATATAATTCTCCCATGCTGGGCTGCAATTTGCGTTTATAAAAACTTTAATGGGTGAATAACTACTATCTGTATTTAATTCCGGCTAAAACTGTGCTTTAATTAACCCTCCACGCCTCCTGGAATTTCTTATCCAAAATAAACTTGGCCCTTAAACAAATTCAACGTGCTAGACAACATTCAAGCTTCCCCCTCCCCCCGTCTCCTTTCAAGTGACGCCCTGTAAAGTTTTTTTTCCTATTAAAAAGAGAAAAGCACT
>NW_010131519.1:4152-4354 GCF_000699245.1 Pterocles gutturalis | reverse complement strand
CCCAGCCCAGCCCCTGGCAGCAGTGGGTGCTGGTTGGGGTGATGCTTGTGGCACCCCATCCCACTGTTTTTCATTTTCCTTTCCCCTTCTCTCCTGCCCAGGAGCGGACACGGGAGCTGGCTGAGAAGCAGTCCCAGCAGTAAGTGCAGCCTGCTCCCCCTAATTTTCATAGAATCACAGAATGGTTTGGGTTGGAAGGGAC
>NW_010131519.1:1362-4091 GCF_000699245.1 Pterocles gutturalis | reverse complement strand
CCACTAGCCCAGGTTGCTCAAAGCCTCATCCGTAATTTTGCCCTGAAATGGGGAGAATTCATAGAACCATGGGAATCCTGGTGGCACAGGGTGTCCCAGGCTGCAGAGCATCACTTTGGGACTGTCACAGTGGTGGGGGGGGCTGGCTCACAGTGGGGTGCGAGGCCGGCTTCCCAGCTGTTCCCAAAATCCAGGCTGAGAGCAGCATCTGGAGAAGCTGTTGGTGCTTGCTGCGAGCTCTCCTTTAGGACAAGCTCCGGGGATGCTTCCCAGGCCTTTCCTATAGCAGGAAAAAAAACCAGTTCAGCAGTTGAGAAACTTCCCAGATGCTTTCTATTTATTTTGTTTTATTTTTGACCAGCCCAGTGTGGGTGGGCTGGGTTGAACCACCCAGAGCTGGCAGCAGCAGCACATTTCTCAGGGAGAGCCGCTCTTCATCCACAAGTATGTACTCCAGTTCAGCTGTAGTAGGGGGAATCCCCCCCAAAAGTGTCACCCTACAAAGGCCAGGTGGCCCTCAGCCAGCTGGGTCCCTGCAGGGTCCCCTTTGCCATCCCACGGAGCAGGAACCACCAGATTTTGGTTACAAAGGTTCTCCTAAGGAGGTGCTGGGCTTGGGGGTGCAGGGATGGAAATGCTCTCTGGCATTGCCCCAGGATGGCTGTTTTCACCCCAAAAACTTGAGTGGGGATGCCAAGGAGCAGCAGCTGGAACACCCGCTGTGTCTCCCCAGCCAGGACCCCGCTGCCCTGTCCCGCTTCACCATCACAGACCTTCTCCCGGACCTGCAGCACATCCTCTTCTGGATGGCCAATGCCATCGAGGTCCTCTACTTCGTCCAGCAGAAATCGCCCACCTACATCCAGAGCATGGAGGAGGAGCTGGATGTCAGAGGTAGGGCTGCACCCAGAGCTCTGCTGGTTTCTCCAGCAGGAGCGACTTTTCTCCGCTAATCCCCAGTCACAAGCGATGGTCAGTGTCCCCAAGTTGCTCCTTTAACCCCACATAATCCTCCTCAGCGGGGACGTCCCCGCGGTGCAGGCTGGGGGAGTCTGTGCGGGAGGAGCAGCCTCACGTCATGCCGTGGTGCTGCTCGGCTTCGGGGCCAGGTCGGGTTGTGTTTGTAGCTGAGTCTTTGCTTTCCACCACCCAGCTTGTGGTTAATGCCTGGGGGGGGGCTTTCTGTCCCCCGAGTGCTGCGGGGGCACTGGGGTTTGCAGGGAGCCCTGCAGAATCGCTCAGTGGTGAGCTCGTGATAAAAAAAAGAAGGGGGAGGAAAAAAAAAGGGGGAAAATTTTTTTTTATGAAGGGGGAGGAAAAAAAGAAGTGTGAGAAAAAAATGAAGGGGGAGAAAAAAAGGAAAAAAGGGATTAAATCAGCCTCAGAGCAGGCGGATGCTCTTGGGGACAGGAGCAGCCTCCTTGCCCCTCTTGAGGGATGCCACGGGTGCTGTCAGCCCGGGAGCACTAACAATCCCCACGCTGGGAATTTGGGGAGCGGTGAATTTGCCTGCCTTGCTGCTGCAGGTTCACCCCCAATTCTCCTCTCTGCCCCGCAGGCTCCAAGGAGTCCCTGTTCTCCTCGACCATCACGGCCAGCGAGGAGGCGATGACGGTGCTGGAGGAGGTGATCATGTACACCTTCCAGCAGTGCGTCTACTACATCTCCAAGGTACCTGCTCCCTGGGGAGGGCGGCAGTGTCCTAGGGGCCAGCACCAGCATCCCCAGCAGCTCTTGGGTTGTGCAGGAGGTTTATTTTATTTTATTTTATTTCATTTTTTTAAGCTTCCATTCTTTGGCAGTTGCATCACGCTGAGGTGTTTTCCTTTGGGCTGAAGCGCCCCGATTTTTGGTCGCAGCCCAGGAAAAGTATTGAATGACTGCGGCGTGGTTCCCTGCCTGCAGTGCAGCAGCTCAGGGGAGGCATTTGGGGAGAGCTGCTTGGCTCCGGCCAGCACGGCATAATGGTGCGATTCAGGGCGCGATGGAAAGGGGCCCCTGGACCGATGCCGTTGGACCGCGAGAGCTGGGCGGCAGCGGGGAACAGAGCGGGCAGTGTGAGGCAGGAGAAAGGATGCTGTGTGCAGGATGCTGGGGTTGCTCCTGCACTGCTCTGCTGGAACATCCCCCCCTCTGCAGCACCTCACCTTCCCTTTCACTTTGGCAGAGGTGGGTGCTGCTCTCCCATTTAAGCAATATGGAAAAGGTCATCATCGGTCCTGTTTTTTTTTTTTTTTTCATCCTCATGCCCAGCTACTTGGCTGCTGCCCTGGTTCAGATCAGTTTTCAGATACCTTTAGCTGAGCTGTCCCATGCTAAAAGTACAAGACACATTAATTTTTTGTTTTTTTTAAAAATATTTTCACAACACTGGAGCACATTGAGGTGGTGGGGGGGGAAGCGAGATCAGCCCCTTGCCGGAGCAGTGCCCGCGGGGTTTGCTTGGCTTGTGGAGGTGAGGTGGTTGGAAGGGTTTGGCTCATAGGAAAAAAAAAAGGAAAAAAAAAAAAGGAAAAAAAAAAGGAAAAAAAAAAAAGGAAAAAAAAAAAGGAAAAAAAAAAAGGAAAAAAAAGGGAAAAAAAGGGAAAAAAAGGGAAAAAGGAAAATAAAGGAAAAAAAGGAAAAAATAAAAGAAAGCACAAAGGCTGGTGCCACAAACTTTCTTCTGGGCGATTTGTAAAGAGGAAGGGACTTTGGCAGGAGACCAAGAACTCTGGGTCCTTGTGTTG
>NW_010131519.1:536-1229 GCF_000699245.1 Pterocles gutturalis | reverse complement strand
CTCCGCCAGTACGAGGTGCACCCTGAGATCACCTCCCAGATGTTCGCCTACCTCTTCTTCTTCTCCAACACCCTGCTCTTCAACCAGCTCCTGGACAAGGGTCAGTCCTCCTCCAGCACCCAGCCTGGACTGGGGAACCGGCAGGGGACTGGTCCTTTAGGAGACCCTCCAGTCTCTCCCAGTGCCACCTTGAGGGGTGCAGGAGGGAGGGGGTTCAAGCAGCTTGAGGGGGTTGGAGATGGGCAGGTCACAGCATCATTTTGGGGGGGTGGGGGGCAACCACAGACCCATCTGTCTCTAGTGTCCCCATTCCCAGGAGGGGTTTAACCCCTGAGTGCCCCATTCTCACCCCTGCGAGAGCACTGCCCACCTGAGCAGAGGATGCTGAGAGCAGTTCAGAGGGGCTGCTCATTAATAAACCACTGCAGCCTGCTTTGTAATTGAGGTGCTCGTTAGCCCTCATTAACACAGCAACCTGCTGTCAGTGCTGGGTGAGGTCCAGCCACCCCCAGCAGTCACAGCTGCAGGATGCTGGGGATGTGAACCCGGATTTATTGCAATGCCCTGGGCTCCAGCGGAAGGATGGGGGGGACCAGGGGGCTGTTCCCTGACATGTGCTGGTGAATTTTCTGCCTCTGCAGGCTCCTCTCTTGGCTGCTTCCACTGGTCGCAGGGGGTGAAGCTGCGGGCCAG
>NW_010131519.1:0-476 GCF_000699245.1 Pterocles gutturalis | reverse complement strand
GCCCACCAGTTCTTCGCCAAACTGGCCAGTGTGGCCAACCTGCTGGCCATGCCTGGCTCCCAGCTGGTCCAGGTGAGGGGTGCTGGGGACTCAAAGTGTCAGGATGGGGATGGGCAGGACAGACACCGCTCAGCGTCTGGGGGTCCCTGCAGTGCTGTGACCCTTCTTCTGCAACTTATCATAGAATCACAGGATGGTTTGGGTTGGGAGGGACCTTAAAGCCCATCCAGTTCCACCCCATGCCATGGGCAGGGACCCCTCCCACCAGCCCAGGTTGCCCAAAGCCTCATCCAGGCTGGCCTTGAACCCCTCCAGGGATGGGGCATCCACAGCTTCTCTGGGCAACCTGGGCCACTGCCTCACCCCCCGCACAGGAAAACATTTCTTCCCAATATCTCATCTCAATCTGCCCTCTTCCAGTTTAAATCCCTTACCCTCGTCCTATTGCTACATGTCCTTATAAAAAGTCCCTCCCC
>NW_010131518.1:0-5817 GCF_000699245.1 Pterocles gutturalis | reverse complement strand
GAGCGTCTTGGCGTCTGGGGGGAGTTACACAGAGTTAGGGACTGGCAAAAGCACGCCCGCAACGGTGAGGAGCGATGTTTTGCTCCGAGCGCTATGATTTTCTTCCTTCTGACTATTTGGGAAAGAACAGAAGTTCCTCTAGGTTTTCAAACTTCATGTAAAGAAACCTGTGAAAGGTAACCAAAACTATGTGTAGTGATGTGAAGTGTGGGCAGATGCGCACAGCCTGCAGCCACTCTTAAAAAGCCTGCCTAGCAGAGACAGCAAACCGACACTTCACTGCATGGGCTGCAACAAATTACAACATATACATAGTAATCTTTCTTTTTTTTCCACACCACATAACTGAGAAGAAGTCCTCACGCAGAGGAAGAGGAGAGGCACTGACATTGCTCTGAGGCAGAAAGCAGTGCTAGAGCCCACCAGAAGTTGCTAGAAAGTAAACCCAATCCCTAACACCAGCATACTCCCTTGCTGTCTTAATTTGCTAGTAAAAGAGTTGCTGAGTGAAGTTCATTTTCCAATTAATGTGATTAGTATAAACAATTTTAGCCTTCATTACCCACTATGTTTAGTTTTTCATGAGAGTATTTTTCCAAGCCTTTGGAAATGCAGAAATTACAAGCATCTTAGAGCAGAGTCCCAGCACAACAGCAGAAACAGCAGCAATCTGATTTAATACCATACCAATTCACTGCAAGATTTTTTTATCCAGCTGGCACGGGAGAACCACCTAACCCAAATAATTTATTCCATAAGAAATCACAATCACTACACAACCAGGTAAAGAGAACATTAAAAAATTAGAAGCATTTAATCATCTTGAAAGTAAATTTGTTCTAATAGGCAAAAAGTTAAACAACAGTATTATACTGTAAATAGTGTAACAATGTTTACAGACAGAAAATAACTTGTCTTTTCACACAAAACACCTTCACTGACTTACTGATTGATCTGAACTCGCATTTTCCCTTTGCTTTGAAATTAAAGCCAATGTTGTTTTGGAGTATTCTTCTCATGATAAGAAAACCTACCTTATCTTACAGCAAATGAACTTTATCCTGGAGATGTAGGAGGGGCTGAGATCACTGATTGGGAAATATCACATTTCCGCACTTTCACCCCTCTTCCAATTCACCTGGGGCTGTTTCCTCCAAATTTCTTTCAGCAGCCTTAAGAGACAGAGCACAGGAGGTCACCGAAGACACTGCTCTGGGAGCACAGAGCTTCTCTCCTCATGAACCTAGCCTGCCAGAAAGGAAATCCCGTCTTCCAAACTGGGCCCAGATCATGGGAAAGGAACATTCACCCACTTACTACCCCTGAATATCTCGGGAAACCTGCAAACACCCTTTCTGCTCTGGTGAGCTGCTGTTTCCTGTTAGAAGCACTGTAGCACACCATGTTTATACATAATTTTGATGACTCAAGATTTGGGGGAATCCCCTGCTATACGTGCCACAGCTTGGGCTCATGCAGGGGGTCCAGGCAGACCATTTACCAAGACTGCTGCAGGAAAAGGGAAGGGCAAGGGATTTGCATTCCCCCTCACCAGCAGGTACCTGTGAAGGGAGGACAGATGCCTCCTCCCAAGACCTTGCAGGCCTCCTCAGCAGAAGTCAAATGAGTGGCAAGAGCCAATACAGCCCAACATCTTGATGAAGAGCAGCAGCTCCCAGCAAGTCACAGGTTTCTGCTCCCCCTGATACACACAGAGCACATGGTCAGCCACCACTTGAAAAAAACCTTACCCAGGGTGACAAGCAAGCTCCCAGCTAGGCCAAGCAGACCTCTTATTTCCAAGTTTGAAGCAAAAATTATAATGAAAGCAAAGAGTTTGGACAGAAAGCCCTGTAGCTGCTTTGGTTTTAGTCTCGACGTAGGTACGTGGCGGGGGGAGGCAGTGACAGAGTTTCTCAGCTGATAACAGATTTGTAGCTGTGATTTCACCTGCATAAAGTTGACCCTCACACAGGTACC
The DNA here is from genome assembly GCF_000699245.1 of Pterocles gutturalis. Taxonomy (NCBI): domain Eukaryota; kingdom Metazoa; phylum Chordata; class Aves; order Pterocliformes; family Pteroclidae; genus Pterocles; species Pterocles gutturalis. The sequence continues at coordinate 3,837 of NW_010131518.1, read as the reverse complement.
TTATAGAAAATCTAAAATGCATTTCAATTGAACTGAATTCTCCCAACCAGGCTATGCACAAACAAAATTTAACAGTCAGGGAATTCATCTTCTCAGTCACCACACCCACACTGGGCCTTTTGCGTTTTTTTGTCTTTTTGGTTTGTAACTCAACTCCTCTAAAATTCTTTGACCTTTACCTACTCCTCCAAGTACTCTCTCTCTGTATTTACAGCTTCATAGTATTCTACACTTAATAAGGAGTTTGGTAGTTCAGAGGAGAGACTTTCTAGACACCCTGTTGGGGGCTGGATGCAAAGCTGAGTGCCACCTAGAACTTGGCTAAACCAACTGCTAAGCAAGAGTTTGGTTTTAAGTGATAGTTTGCACATCGTGCAAAATCTTCTATCTCATCTGAGGCAAACCGTAAAATCCATACAAACCCACCTTACAGCATTAATGCAACAAGAATGGGACGTAGATTGTTTCTAAAACTGATAATATTTGAAAATCTTGAGTAAAAGGAAGCATGAAAGCAGATGTGGAGAGAAAGAGACAGCATCGCCTTTTTTTTGTCCGACACTACAGGCTCTGCATCTGTTTTTTTGAAATTGTACATGGAATTCCCCTTTAAGTCAGTGCACAGTTTTACACCGATGAGCAGCAGGGCTTTCGTGGCTGCTTTGGGGGAAAAATAAAACAGCAAACAAATAAAGAAGCACATATACAAGCTTCTCTGACTGAATGTAAATCAGATATTGTTCATCAATTGTGAGTTATCATATCATAGTCAAAACAGGGTAGAGATAGGAAAGCAATTCCTTTCTCTTCTGGTAGCACACCTTACTTTTCTGTCTGTAATTTAAAATGGACAAATCCTAATAGTAGGATTGTTGTACTAAACTTGTATTAAGACTTAGGTTTACTGTAAAAGGCCAACAGTTTCTAGCAGAGAAGGATTCCACCTGCGGAAGCTGACTTCCTGGCTTTTTCAGAGCCTTCACAAAACCCGAAGGCTTTGACAGAGAAGCAATTTCACCTCACTGTCAGCTAGCCCGATCCTGGCTGTACCCCATCTCCTGCCTCCAAAGCCCCACTAGATAGTCTTCATCTTTCTCACTGCAAAAACAGACCAGAAAACTGGCTCCCAGCTCATCCACCTCTCTATTACTAAGGATTTGTTTATCCCTCTCCTGCTCTGCCACCATACAACCTCTTGCTCTTGTCCTCTAAGGTTTGGTCTCAAAGAGAAATTCTGCAAACACTTGCTCATCTGAGCAAGGACAGAGCCCTTATTTTGCCCATAGAATACAGCTTTTAATTTTAATGCTTAAGCTGAAAGGCCAATTTGCTTGGTAAATTACTACATGTCCAGCTACAAAGAGTTTGAACCAAAGGGGAAGATGCAATTAAAAAATAAACTTAAACCCCCTCCCCACCCCACCCCATCCCACTAAAAAAAAAATCAAAAAAAGTACTCGTCTGCATACTGAAAAATAAAGTGTGAGTTTGGCAAAAAGAAATATGCCGAGACCCTCCTACATGTAAATTCATAATAAATTTTGGGGAGGTTGCTGACACGGGAAACAGAACATTAGGAATCATAACACACCAAGGAAACCTCTTTTTCATCTTGCAGAAGGTTGTTTTACCTTACCAGTATATATTTTAACCTCTATGTGATCACACCGAAAAGAAGCATTACTTCTTTTCATTTTTCATTTTCTTGTTTGAAGCAAAAATAAGCAATATACATTTCACATTTACACCCGGCTCTCCCTATCTACCTTCAGATATTCTCAAGTCAGTATCATGCCTAATTTCTGCAAAGGGCTCAGCCCCAGCTGCCCATGCTGTACACGTACAGTAGTCATGCAGCAATCAGTTCCCACTAGGTAAATCGAATTTAAATTCTATCCCAAGACAAAGCACTTCAGTCACTGGCTGCATGTGGTTAATTGATAGACTCTGGACAGAAAGTGAAAGCTATGTTAGCAGCAAGTTAGCCTGGTTTTCAGTGTTTAGGGATGAGAGGAAAAATCCTTATGATTTATTGTTAAGCCTCAGATAATGTGTTTTTTTTTCCCTCTGTAATACATCTATTTGCATCTGAAAAGTATACCAGCAGTTTTTGTCAGTTCTACATGTACAGAAATCACAAAGGAGCAAGCTATGGTAAGTAACTGATGGAACCAGACTAAAAAAATCATCATCCTTCATTGAAAAAACCCAAGACTGAGATATTTCAAAGCTCCCTAGAAATATTTTTTTTATTCATTTTTAGAGGATGCATGCAGATAAATTGACCACACATTTTTTTAATGCATTTTAGATACCTCTGGGATCTGTCTAAACTCTCCTGCACAATTTCTCAGCTTTTTAATTAATTTGGGAGAAAATATGTTTTGCCTAAGATTTTGTATGTCAACCAGAAGGATCTTGTAGCTACTCTTTTGACAAAGTGAGATTTTGCAATCTGTTTTTTCAAATCAGAAAGAAGTAGCTTTTGCATCTTAATTTGGTTAAAGAAATAGACAACACCAGCTCTTATTTAGATGATCCTGAACTCTGACTGGAGGGGTAAACAAATTGCCAGTTCAATTCCTGCAGCAGCAAAGGTCACTAGCATTGGTCACGAAGTTCAATTAAATGGATCATACAAAAATCAACAGCCTGAAATCCTGTTACCCTTGAAGCTGACAGCAAAAATCTCACAGATTCCAGTGGCTGCATCGGTAGGCTAGAACCTTGACAGAGAAAGAACCTGGAGCTTTGTCATACATGTAGTAACCACTTTCCCAAGGACATATGTTATCTACATATGATCATATCCAGTCATACATGTAATTTTCTTTGCACTGTAGAGGAGGTGTCTGAACTGGCTTGCAGGCGGTGCTGCCAGAAGAGATGGACAGGCCACCAAGAGACTCTACAGCAGTCTTCTAGTAATGCCTGCCTTTTACAGAGCCTGATCTCCTTTCACCTTGTTAAAAGCAGTAAGTAGTAAGTAACAGATCTTGTCAAAGGTTACTCTGTAGAGTAACCTCTGGAGATATTAGATAGAGGTGTCCAGAGAAATACCACAAAAAGGTGCTGACAAGGAAACCAAGGGGATTATGATTAGGAAGTGTGAATAAGCTAAGGTTTCAAACATACTCAGATTTTGGTTAGAAATGCTGAAGTACAGGAAGGAAATGTTCTACATACCATCAAGCTACCAAAAAACACACTTGAAAAGACAAGTTAAAGAGCCATCACATGGAGATTAAATACTCCATATGATGTAAGAAAAGCTGCAAGAAATGCAATTCCACACTTAACTAGAATAAACGAGAATTTCTCCCTCCCCAAAACCCAGTATGCCTCATGATAAAAATTGAGAAAACAATTTACTCAAAGGCAAACAAAAAATCTGTACCTGTAAAACGTTAATTGTTCCTTCAGCTCCCTTTTAATCCATTCTTGAATATTCAAATTAATCTAACCTTTTATCAGAATTTCCACCAGTTAATTCCCAATAATAAGTTTCCATTTAAGACATCCACATTTCCCCTAAAAAAGAAATAAGTAAGAAAAGACCCTAAAAACCTAAGCCAGTAGCATAACCCAGAAAGACTATCTCTCCATTTACTCCAATTTCTGAATTTAACAGCTATGCAATGGTTTAATCAAGAAAAATTCCAAGATATTTCTGACAGCGTTCTTAGAGGACAGCCTCTACTAAATTTATTCTCAGCAAAGCTGCCATACAAAGAGTTGGTTTCTTTCAGGCAATTATTTCTGATCCCATCAGTTGATGAAGACAATTTTGCGCTGCCCTCCGGGGAAGGCAGTCACAGAATCACAGAATCACAGAAT
>NW_010131517.1:52310-54583 GCF_000699245.1 Pterocles gutturalis | reverse complement strand
ACATATATATATATATTTTTTTAGCATGAAGCTTTAGTTTTTAACCCTTAGGAGTCTCAAGGTGCCAACTCTTATCCCTGTCCCGTGAACCAGCACATGTGAAGCTTGTGTCAAGTTGGATCTGTCTTCAAATTTGACCTGCCCAAGTGGAGGCATGGGCCAGATGACCTCCAAAGATCTGTACCAACATAAATTTATTCTCTGTTTCACAGTTCAGTTTTAGAGAGGGCAATTCCCCATTAGGGGATAAAAAATTAAAAGTACCTGGCAGGTTGTTTCAAAACACAAATGCAGTTCCTGGAAGCCCCTCAGACATTGGAAATACTCCTGTACAGACAGCTTAGGGAACAGAGGTCAAATGAGAGTTTAAAATGACTGACACAATTTACTCTACACTTTTCGTGACTGTTTTGTGTGATGATTTGTACACTGTGTAAACAAAAATTTAACTTTAATAAGATCAAATTTGTTTAAGGGTGACATTTGCTAAATACAAACCCTAAAATAAAGGGATTTGCTCTTTAATTATAGCAAAAGACAACTTGTCTGCTGACAGTAACAGAGAGAGAAGTCACTTCCCAGTCACAAAAAAAAACTAGTTGAGAAACTCTGCAAAATAGTCTGATTTGGGTTGCAGATTAAGTGTGCACAGTGTTTACAATGTGCATGAGTTTACAGGGCAGCCTGAAGTCATCATTGCTATTTTATACCTCATATTTCCCTGCCTTTAGGACTTGTGCCAAATGTATGTTTCTATATGAAACCAAATCTGTGAGGAGTGAAAGTGAGGGAAGGGAAGACAAGGCAAGGCAGGGCAAGGCAAGGAAGGGCAAGCAGGGCAAGGCAAGGCAGGGCAAGGCAATGCAAGGCAAGCCAAAGCAGGGCAAGGCAAGGAAGGGCAAGCAGGGCAAGGCAAGGCAAGGTAGGGCAAGGCAAGGCAAGGCAAGACAAGGTAAAGGAGGAATACCTTCCTGTTTACCTCTGCGCTGGGGGACTATGTAGAGATATTTGTGTTGAGAGAAAAAGCTGAGGGAAGGTTTTGTGAGCAAGAGGATTTATTGTTTATGAGGGAGCCCAGGAGATCTTCTCAGTAGCTCCCAAAGGGGACATTTTTCTGGAAGCTGGAGAAAGCTTATCTGGCCCACTGGGCTGGGACCTCTGGGCAACAGTTTGGTAGCTGTACTCTGCCAGCCTTCACTCTGAGCAGTCCTCTCCACATGCCCATTCAACATCAACAGAGCTTCACAACAAAGTCCCTGCTGCTGTCTCTAGGTGAAGAGCACTGTGGGGCCCTTCCTTCCTTCCACTGGAAATAAAAAAAAAACTGTTTGGTAATGTAAACAGCCCTCAGATCATATTTTAAATGACTCAGATTCATGGTTTCAGGGAGGCAAAGAAACTCCAGATAAAATGCAATTTAACTTATCAGGAGGCGTAGAGGATTCAGGAGAGGACAAAATCACCTGTTCCACCCACTGCCATTTTTTTCCACTCTTATTGCCGAGCACTGCCTCAGAACCCAGGTTTGAGCCATCCCGCAGTACAGATATGACAACTATGATGTGACAGATGAGATCATTTCCCTCATTGTTGAGAAGGAATACTGGCTCTGTGACAGGAGGAACCTGGGTCCCCAGGTTCCCTTAGAGGAATACCTCCTCCCTTATGTGCATAGTCACACTTGCACAACCACCTCTGTAGACAGCACGCAGTGCTTCCCTTCCAGAGCAGGACTCCAGGCACTCATTATAGTGTATCCCCAAAGTAATAAGTGCACATTGCTTTTCTCTTTGGGCAGCACTACTATGCAGTGATTAACTAACTGTTACCCCTGAAGCTTAGGTGACCACGGACTTCAGCTAGGGATTGTAGGGGTGTGGGAGGGGACTCAAATTCCTCTGCTGATGTTGCCAGGGTGTGTGCGTGATCACCATTGGTGAAGGAGAGTAGAGAAAAAGAGTTAAATATGTTTTTAGGACTAGTTGCTTAGATCAGTATGACCCGGGGCTTAAGCTGAATTTATTTTATTTTGTATGGAGTCTAAGGTCGAATTTCAAATAAAAAGGAGACAAGAGATTGCAGATGTGAATGCACTGCAGCTGACAGGAAGCCATTGACATCTTTTGCACAAAGAAGAAAGGAGTCTTCTTTTAAGCATCTTATTTAACTCTGAATAACAACGTTCTGATGGAAAGGAAGAAAAAAAAATTCTAAGAGGACTGAAGTAGGTTCTTTCTTAACATGTGCTGTTAAACACCTCTGACAGCTGCAGA
>NW_010131517.1:0-52279 GCF_000699245.1 Pterocles gutturalis | reverse complement strand
AAGAGATATTTCATCAGAAAACACAGACCAAGGCTTTCCCCAGAGAATAGAGACTTCTCCTCAAAAACATGAAAACCAAAATCTTTGAGTCAAAATCTAAGAAAATAAAAAACTGTTGGGTTTTTTTTTTTTAATTTGGGGCCAGGTTGAAGGAAAAGGAAAAAAATCAGTGGGGGAGGTTAATCTGGATGTTTTGGTTTGGGATGCTTATTTACTAACTGGGGCTCATTTTTCCTAGCATGGTGCTCACTGTAATTGTAGTTCAGCTGCATCATGTACCCACATGGAAGGAACTATGTACATCTCACAATAATTCTTAATCAGCTTCCTCTTATTACTGTGTAGCTAGGGATATGTATCTGTTGTTTGTTATGATGATATGCAATGTGGGAAGATGTATTTGTCAGAAAGGCAACGTGAATAGCAAGTTCCATGAACCATTGCTGACATGAAACATTTCAATTCATAAGTGTCAGAACAATAGTTTTGTATCAAAAGTGTCAAAATGCGTAGTTCCAATCAACAAATAAGAGTTTATAGCTGGAAGATGGCTTTTTGGTTCAACAAAAAGTTGAACACCAATGTATTCCATATTTTCCTAAAAACTTTTAAGGAACTACAGAATCTTCTTTGTATGTGTGCATCAGTCTGACCAAATAGAAATTTTTCATTGTTTTAACTGATACAAAGTATTAAATTTCATTATGTTATATCTCCCGTGAATATTTCACTGTGTTTTCTTCCATGAACCCTTCCTTCTGCAGGACCCCTGCCAATGCTGTCAAGGCTTTTGTGAGACATTGTGTTGAACTATTTGCAGAATTGCAGTGGCATTGATGCTGCAACTTTTTGTTGACTTAAAAAAAAAAAATATCTGTAATCAGAGTATGGCTTTCTAAGATTCCAGAAAGGTCAACTGCTTCATTCAGAAATGTGTGAGCTGCTGAGATCATCTTTATACCACTAAGCTCTGGGTATTTTAGTGGGCACTGGTGCTGATGGGCTTTGAGATACTTATGCTGCTGTTAAGTCTGTCTACTCCTGTCCTGGTTTCAGCTGAGACAGAGTTAACTTTCTTCCCAGTAGCTAGTAAGGTTATGTTTTGGTTTTGTGCTGAGAAGAAGGCTGATAACTTACTGATGTTTATAGCTGCTGCAAGGACAGTCAAGGACTTTTCATCTTCTCTGCTGTGCCAGTGTCTGCAGGTACAGGAGAAGCTAGGAGGGAGCACAGCCCCAATTGCTAGCATAGAATTCAACCTTAGGTTTAGGATTGAGACCCAAATTAGCCAATAGTCTTTTCCGTATCTGTGGTGTGTTTGTGGTGTTTGGCTGCCAGCCAATGTCAAAATGACAATTCCATGTATCCTAAGAGAACTAATTATAGTTAATCCAACAGGTAACAACATATTATTTTATCTTTCTGAAACAGCATGGCCGAGGGACCAGGACAACGAAGTCAGAAGCAAGAAACTTGGCTCTGCCAGTATCATATTTGATTCTGTTGGACAGATCACTTAATCTGTTTAGGTCTCCATTTCACTTCCTGTGCAAAGAGGATAATAATAATTTTCTCTACATCTGCTTTGACATCTTCAGGGAAAAGGAGTTGCACAACAGCAAGTGTTATTATTTCTGTTACTTTGGCTCTTACATTTGAGGCAGAAGGGCAAAAACAGTAGACCACTCTGTACTGATGCAAGATGCTTCCTGTGCCAATGAGACTGTTTATCTAAAACCAGGAGCTAAACTGATTCTGATAATCTTCAGGGATTATCTGGGTTGCTCATCCGATATAACTTTCCTCAAATTATCCAGTCTTCCTGGGGCTACAGAGCAATAGTGCTCACTTCACAAAAATGTGAAACAACAGGTCTAGCTGTTCTGACGAATTCTGAGAGCACAGAAATGAAACAAAATTATAAACAGTAGAGCACGGTGTTTTTTTTCCCCAAGACTTGGGAAACAGTCCCTTCTGCTTGTTTGTGGAAGGAGCAGAACAGCTCCTGGGAGTCAAGTGATTTGTTTGCCTTAACGGACTCTGTCCATGGTGCTGACTTCCCTCTTCACAGCATTAATTGGAATTAAAACATCATTATGTGGAAGCAATGAACTTCATTTTAGCGCAATCATGGCTCAAATTCGGGATCGTTTATAGTCTGAAGGATCTAGAAGTTTACAGCTCGCTTCAAGGTGTGTTTTGGCAAACAGACTTCTAGCCATTTTTTAATAGTAGACAGCAATTTAGATCTTACCCTTGGCTAAGAGCACGGCAGGGTGAGTTTTTCTTTTTCAAAAAATCTGGCTTATTACTGGCTCTTCCTAACCTCAGCTGATATGATATCAGTTGCAATAGCAGAGGGAAACATTAATCCTGCACTTTTTTGATACAGGAAGTCATTACCATTTTATCTATTTAGAATTGCAGGAAGACATTCACTTGGCACAAAGGTGAGTGTGAATTTCACTGTATTTGAGATCAAATCAACTGGTTCATGAAGTGCTATGGGAACTTGAAAGGAAACTCAAATGGCTCACCCCCAAATTCATAACTCATCTTAAATTTAGCACAGCCAACAGCACAATGATTATTTCCTGATTTATTTGTTCAAAGGAAAGACTCAATAGTTTCCTGTAGCTGGTAGCTCTCCTTTGGAGCCACTGATTCAAGCAGTAATGTGAAACAACTTTACCTGTCTTAAGAAAGATAGTAGGAGATACAGTTGTGAAGGTCTGACAGCCATTTAAGTTTTCCTGCATATTTGTTCCTTTGGCTTATCAAGAAGAAAAAAAAAAAAGGGTTTTTTTCTTTAAAAAAAAAATTTTGTTATGATTTTTTGAACAGAAAGCCAGAGATATCTTACCTGCCTGCTTTTGTGATGATCATCTCTGTCCCAATGTCATGAAATCTTTTCCAGAGGTCAGCACACTGCAGCTCTACCTGGATCTCTTCCATGGATGAAGGTGGAGGAGGCTGAGGGCCTGAGCCACCAGATGTAAGGTCAGAATGAGAACCAAATGAGCAGGATGTCCTTTCTGCCAGCACTTCTGTGTCTGACCCAGTGCTCTGCTCTGAGTCTGCAAAGTAAACACACCAGGTAAGACACTTCAGTTCCACCTGGCGTGAGTGGAAAAGGAAGTGAAGAGGAAAGCCAACAAAGAAAGTACTAAAGAACATTACAATGGCCTTTTATATATACATGTATATATATACACACATATATATATTTATGATTTGTTGTGATTTATGGCCTGATTTGGGGCTTTGGGTTTCCAATGTGACATCTGGCATTTTTGTAAAGTTTGAGAAACAGCTAAATAAAGCACCCTCAACATAAAATATAAATAGTAACAAACATCACCACAATGCTGGGAATGGAGTACAAAATATAGATGAAAAAAAATAGAATTGAAAAAAAATAATTCAACCCATAGTTTCAATCCAAGATTAGATGGGCTCACTGGGAAACTACATTCCATTTAATTGAATATCCTCCCGTACTACTATTGAAGAGTTGGTTATTTTAAACAACACTTTTGTTTTCCTTTTAATATCTTTGTCATCAAAAATAATGAGCTTTTTTTTATTTTCCTGTTTGGCAGCACGATTTTGGAAATCTGTTTTATTTTATTCTATAATATCTTTTTTGGAACAATGCTATTTCCTAAGAAAATAGCCACACAGCTTTTGGTGAGGAAAATGTTCTAGGCCACTGAAGGACAAAAAGGAAATATAGGAAACATACAGAACATGTTACCAAGAAAAGCAATTGAAGCAAACTGCAAAAAAGAGCAACTGAGACAACCACTGCTCTTCATGGGCGAGGAGGAGGAGAAGGAGAAGAAGAAGAAGAAGAAGAAGAAGAAGAAGAAGGCTTGCTAAAAAAATAAACAAAAAAAAAAAAGTGAGAGTGAGATTTGACTAGTTTAAAAGATGGCCATTTCTTTCCAAAAGCATCTCATGTATTACACAGGTATTGTGTATATATACATATATATATATGGTCCTAGCTCTCATACAGTAGGGCTAAGATGGAATTTTGTAAATAACAACAGTGTTATTTTGCAACAGGGTGCACACCCACATTACATCAATATAATTCACAATACATTCTGCAAAGAAATATATTTATGTTTTGAACCTGATTTTTAACAAACCAACACTAGTATTGTATAGATGATTGACAAAGGAATAAAGTGATGTGAAGCACTCAGTTAAATGTCTCAAGAAGAGCTTTGTAGATTTCAGAGATGGTACAGAAACAATACTTTAGAATGTCCTCATTGATCACCTAAATACAAGCATCCCAGTGAAGGAGTAAAATAGCTATTAATATCTATTCTCTGCACTTTAAGAAAGAAAGAGATCACTCTGTCTGAAGGGGAAACTTAAGGAGTCAAAAAGTAACAATCTGTGTTAAAAAAAAGTGATGAAATCACCCCAGCTAATATTCCTTTGATACCAAGCAAGTGCCAGAAGATCTTTAATAACCCTGTGGTCCTCCAGGCTGAGTCTCAGATTTACAGTGTTTCTGAGATAGTGTCTCGTGGAGCAGCTTGCGCACCAGTGCAGAGGACCATAGTTAAGAAGAGGCCAGAGGTGAAGATGCCACCTGCAGAACCACCAGCCCCACCTCCTACCACATGGAAATACTTCTGGAAAAGTCTGATTGTCTGATAGTATAAGAGAAACTTACAGACCCAGTGGAATCAGGAAGCCCTTATCTTCTGTGAGAACACTAGGTGAATACGTCATTGGATAGTGGACTTGCTTGGAGGATGTTTTCAGTAAACTTGGCCAACTATTTAGACAATCTGCCTGTACAATGTAGGAAAGCTGTAGGACATTTGAGAGGTTCAGTATGTATTGCTCCCAATTCATTTTGAATATGGAGTCCTTAACATCTCCCACTGACTTCCAAGTTGGGCTGAAGCAATAACAGGTCCATCCCTCTAAAGAAGTAGCACAAATCTACCAACAGAGGATTGTTACATGGAGATCAGTACTACACCCAAAATTGATAGCCTAGACACAAGCTGATTCAAGATAACATGAGATAACCTACTGGGGTTCTGTGACCACAGGACAGAGGATCAGTCTGAGAGTACACAGGCGCTGAGACATTTGCTCCCTGCTTCAGGAGCCCAGTGATGCAGGAGCAAAATTATACTTGTCTGCTTCCTCTGGCTCAAATTATTCCACCTGAAAATGTTGGAGTGTGTAAGCCTGAGTAGGGTTCACTATGCTTAGGACATTTGTTTTCCTCGTGATGGCTGATCACTTTATCCTTCACCAAAAAAACAAGACTGTGCTTCACAAATCACAGTAAGAGCTTTTTTTATGTCTACTCATGTGCTGAACTGTTAACCAAAAGTCTTACATCTTCTCTGAGGCCCTAAGAAAGTGTGGTTAAACTACACTGGAGGTCTGAAGAGGCTGGACCTAGGGAAAAGCTTCTGCTGTGGAGTACTCATCCCTGAATGAGGTATTAATCTGCAGCTTTGCATCTAAAGAGACTTTTAGGCCACATCATCTGTGGTTGGTTCAGGCACACAGAAACTGTGCATCCTCTGAAGCAGTATGGTAAATGGCCAATAGATGGCACTTGGCTAGATGTTGTCCCCGCATCGTTCCAGCATTTCCTGGACAGCTTTTCAAATTGGGCATGCGTCTGGAGTCTTGGGGATCCCTGGGAATTGACTGGAATTGCATGCTGCAGAAAATTGAGTATCAGAGGCTGAAGCCCTCTCTCACTGATTTGATGCTGATGTCACTCCACTAACAGAGTTTTGGAGTGTTTTTGTTACAACAATTGAAGCGGAAGGAGAGCCACATCCTTGGATATAATTTGCCATGCTGGTGCAAATCAAAAATTGCAGAAGGGATCCCCTAATTACTGATATGTCAGTATCTACCCAACCATTCAGTACCACACACAGGAGAGAAAGAAAAAAAAAAAAAAAAACAAACTTCTTTTCTTCCAAGGACTACTATTTTGTGCCCTGAAATATGATCCAGAATTACCCCCAAATTAGTGCACAGAACAAGTACCTCTCCTTCCTCCAGTTTTGGGAATGGGAGAGGGAGAGTCACTAGTGTTGCTGCTGTTAGTTCAGTCTCAGTAAGCACCAAGATGGGTTTTAGTGTTTTCTACAGCCTTCCTGAGCTAAGCCCTCCTGAGTAGCGTCATCCAGTTGGAGACACTGAGTTCATTCCAGACCCAGGGAATTCAGGGGGATTTAAGTGCATCTGACCTACGAAAATCACCCATAATGACACCCAGCTCTATGAGATTCTGCAACTCTACATGTTCTCTACATGTGTTAGGATTCTGAATTAATCAGGAGACAGGTGTCAATATCCATAAGTGAGGAACTTACAGAAGGGTGGAGGGCAAACCAGTCTTGATATGTAGTAATTAATTGTCGTGGCTGGCAGCTAGCACAGCTCAAGCCACTCTGCTGCACATACTTGTTCATAATGAAACAAAACAGGAAGAAGATTTGAGTTTTCTTCTGACATTCAAACTAGGAGCTTGGTTTTCTTCATGCGCCAGCTTCAGTGGGGTGCAACCTTGATAAACTCAAAGATACTACTTCTACTCTACATAGGCGTAAGCAGAGGGGAATTAGGGAATAGCTCCTGAAGCTCCAACAAAATTGAACATGCCTGTGAGGACCCTCAGGTACAGATTGTGTCTGGTACTGCATATTACATCCGAGTGAAGGACAAACAGAAGGATTTCAGAGGAAGATGAGCTTCCTACAACTTCTTCTCTTTCTAAAGTGACAAGATTCTTAAGATTCTTTGCCTTTCCTCAATGAGGTGCCTCATAAAAAAGCCCAAATGCTGAATCCAAGGTCCAGCCACAAGGAAACGCAGACCTGTCCTGCAGTGGCTTCCTTTCAGAGTTAGGAGACCTTCTCAGACTACTGCCATAGGAATGCTAGTTCTCTGGTGCCACATTAGGTTGCAATCTGTGACAATTTTGGCGTATGTTAGGCAAGGGGCAATCAAAACAGTTTTATGGCTTTCTCTTGCTAGGGCAGAGTACAGTCCTTGAGAAAGGATACTTCAAAATCAATCTTATCCTTTGCTGGCAACTAGCAAAACTGAGACCAGATGCAACTGAGGTTTCTAAACCTACAGTACTCCACTGAACTTCCAGTTGAGACAGTCTCAGGTCAAAATGTTCCTCATTGCTTTTACAGGCAACCATTAACTTGCACCTTCTGCTCTTACCTACTTTTCTTTACAAGGTCCTTCCCCTCACCTGTCTACTTGAAGAAGGGCCCTTCCTGCTGCACCATAGCTATTGAGAGGAACATCTCCAAAGCTCTTGTTAACCACATATCAGTCTACCTCTTTCATTTCCCCCTTCTTGCAAATTTCTTCTAAAACCATCCATTTCCATTCTTTCTTGCTCCTTATGTTCTTTTTTTCTGATGTTTTCTCTGATAACTTCTGCTGTTGTATGGAGTGATGTGTAGCCAGAAGAAAACACAGCCCTTTTGGTCTGTGTGGAGAACAACCCACTGACCACAGGGAACGTCAATGCTTAACCCCACCAGTCTGAAACATTCTCCCCAGAGACAATACAGATAAATGTTCTTAAAATGTCCTTTGTTACAGGGAGCTTGCTGGCCAAACAGGCTGACTGAGTGGTTTTGACCATGGGACTTGGCCTGATCTGTCATAAACAGGTTCTTGCAAGCGTCGTATTTCAAGGACCTTGAAACTATCTAATGTAACACTAGTGAAAAGTTCATAGAGAAGGCCCGTGGGTTCAATGTGCAAAAAAACCTCTCCAAGACCCAAAACGTAGCACTGTCACTGTGCAAAAAGGCTCTTCACTTTCTACTACCCCGTTGGATGGCTTCCTATCATCACTTCTTGCCACACTGACTATGCATCCAGCTACTGCAGTTTAACAGTGTTGGACCTGGAAGAGAGGAAATTTCTCAGCACTTTCAGCAACTTTTAAGCCTACCAGCAAGACCACGGGGTCATTTTCTGAGGTCCCAGGAACACCATGGTCATTGCTGAGGTTACAGAGGAAAATTAAACGAGTTCAGATTTTTTCTTTCTTCATCCCTTTCCCATGTCTGCTATCTCCAGATCACACTGGAAATCCTCAGCTCATAATTTCTTTTGATCCACAAATTCCCAGGCTTCTTGTTGGCAAATGGGAGGGAAAACACCATTCTCATAAGCATGGTGACTCTGAGGTCAGCATCCCCACTGAGTGCCCCAAGATGATGGAAAGTAACTCCAACCAGTTTTCTGCACCAACACTATGGGTCCTGAGATCTGAGCCCTCTTACACATAACAACGAGCTTCTCCTACCTGGCTTCTACAACTCAGCTGCCTGGTATTCCTCATGTACATTCCCTGCTTTTTTGTCAGTCTGGTACAAGATGCAAACTGGTATGTGAGACATTAAAAGATGTTAATTTTCTAAGCAACTTCTAACATGGATCTTCAGCAGAATTTTCTCTGCAGCTGGAGCACAGCAGGGATACTGGTCCACTTATTTAACCAACAAAACAAAAAGAGCTCCGTTTAGTCCTTGGCCATATCATGCAGCTTATGCACTCAACAAGTGTTTTACTCCAAGGTATCAAAGAATGTAAATTACAGGAGTGAAAACAATGACAATAACCATATATACATAAACCACCACCTACCCAGAGCCCAGAGGAGCCCAAAAGACTTATTCTCTTTTTCTTTTTTCTTTTTTTCTTTTTTTTCTTTTTTTTTTCTTTGCATATGTGTAGATATCTAATGTAGATCCTGTCAGATGCCATTAGCATAAAGATTACTCTTGGGTGGAATGCGACAGCTGTTACAAGCTGTTAGGTATTTTTTTTAACTGTTTATTTTTGTTTGCAAGGTTTGTGAAAATTTAGTGCAACAGGTGGTCCTTTCCTCTCCCTTGCAGTCAGTTTGCTGGCAATCAGGATCTGCAGACTACAAAGAAGGTACAAAATCCTGAACATGCATGGGCAGAGAAAATTTGGGGGACATCCCTTTTTTTTTTCCAATGAACTCAGCCAAAATTACCAGAGAGGACACCTTGCTTTTGCTGCTGGTTGCAGACAGATCACAAGGTTTTTTTTAGATTTCTAATTTTCAAGCTGGCTACTGCCACCCCACAAAATCAGCAGCATGGGGATGATGAATATAGCTGTGTGACATTACTGGAATCCAGATACAAACTGTCACGACCCTAGGAAAGTGAAAGAACAGAAACACACTAAGTCCAAACAGTTTGGAAGAGTTCATCTGGCCATGGTGTGGTGGCTGCTGGTGCAACTACTTCAAGTATACAACTGTTTTCCCCTGATAACTAATACTTGGGCAGAAGCTAAAACAAAGACCTCAGTAACTTCAAAATTACACAAGAAGTCTGGCTGTGGCAAAAACAGCAGGATTAGCAGAAGTGAAGCAATCCGGAGTTCAACAGAGCCATTCACATTAGCACAGTTGCAATTTACACAGCTGATCCAGCAATTGCTCTTCCTGTAGGCAAAGATTTCTAAACATTTCCCAGGTGACTCAACAAAAACCACCAAGATAGTACTGCTGGTGTTCTTATATGTTGTCTTATACCCCTGAACTGTTTTCTATTCATTCACACACCCTATTGCATTAATCGTGCTTTCTTCCAGCATTAGGTCCGTTATCAACTTTATACAGCTAGCATTTGTAACCTGTTTATTACTGATAATAGAGTCATAGAATGGTTTAGGTTGCAAAAGACCTTTTAAAGATCATCTAGTCTATTCTCAAATAATATTTATTATTATTATTACATTAGTGCCCACAAGTTGCAATCAATATCAGGATTTACTAATCTGGAGACAGTACAGCTTGCCCCAACTGAGAACTTCATCTATGCTCATGCTGCATTGCAATGTCGGACAAGCCAAAAGAAGCATTCAAGTAATTATTTTCCAGCCTTTTATGAAATCACAGCAGGAGAAAATGGGATTAACATCAGCAAGACTCAAAAAGACAAAACCAGAACATGTTATATTGATGGGAAAATGTGGCATAGACAAACAAAGAGACCTGGTACAGTCACAAGTGAAATCAATGGGACAAGCTGATTCTGAAGTGAAGAATTTCTCTGGCACTTTAGCCTCAAAGACTTCTTCATCCCCCTGAATTATAGTTTTATAAGGTGTTTTCGTAAGATGACTCGAGCCAGCAAAGCTTGTAAAATACACTCAAAGCTGATGGCTGCCCTTACCAAAACAAAGACTGAGTATAAGGCCAGTATGACATGGAATTATTACACATCTATATCCCCAAAGCAAACACAACTAGTAGGAGAATATAAAAGCAAACGCAAAGACAAAAAAAACACAGTGGCCTTGGCTCTAAATGCAAGTCTTGCATCAACTCAACTGTGCACTGCCAAGAACTGACTGCCTCTGCCTTGGCTTATTCCATGTAAGACTCGACAAAGGGACACAAGACCCAGCAAAGAAAAAATCACCAATTCACTAGTATGCTCTAGCTGTTCTGCTCCACTCCAGCAATGCAAAACAGCTGTAAACCTGGTTTAACCAGCAAGTTAAATTGGGTTTATGGCTTCTCAGCATTGGCAAAGAAGTACAAAGCAGCTGGAATTTACTAGAATACTTAGCCCTGGGGGTTTGCCCTCAAAAGTTAGCTCTTGCTCCAGCCACGAGAAAGAATATCAGCCACAGTTAAAGTGATTTTTTTTTTCTCACAGTCGTCTATTCTATTTTTTTAAGAATGCTGAGAAAAAGAAAATTTGCACATTTTGCCAACATGCAGTTTAGAAACAGACATTCAAAAGACCAGCTCCAGTTTCGAGCTGCATCAGCTAAAAATGGAGATGTTGGCTGCTGGGCTCTGAAGTCATCCTTGGCAAACACAAATTCTCATTACAGAAGTGTAAGCTAGGTGACCAAGAGTGTTCTGAGCAGTGTTAGAGCATGGGATTTTTTTTGTAGACTTCATACCCAGTCCCACCATATTCTCTCAGGAAAACCGCCTGCAACTCATCAGTCTGTGCTTTAGAGTATCCATCACAACTAGAAATATCCCATCAAATGGATGTCAACCAAAAACCTGTTCTATAAACTCTCCCATCTCCGGACTGAGATAACTTGTTTGCTAAGAAGTATTTTATAAGCATAACTTTTCCCCAGCAGAGGCTTCTGGCAATATTTCAGGAGAACAAAACCCACTCAAGCAGCAAAAGCTGGACTCAGTGTTTGATGTTGTATTATTGTTTTCCAGAAAGTAAAAAACAGCTTGTGTGTTCAGTATCTCAGACTAGCTTTGAGGAAAATGCAATTTGACATTTCAGCAGAGAAGAAACCAAGAGATTCCTAAAATTCCTTGAGGAGATTTTCTGCAGCTGTCAGGCAACATTGCCTTAGGACAAGGAATCACCAGCACAGTCTCACAAAAAGACTGCTCAGCAGCAAACATTCAGAAAGCCCATGCTTAAAATGGTAAAGGGCTTAAAAAGAGCATGCAGAAAAATAAGATTCAGTTAAATCAGGAGATAAAAGACAATAATATTTAAGAAAATGCAGAAGAACCCAGAGAATGGCAACCTTTAAAAACATAAGTACTAGGGAGAAAGTGAGATGCTATTAAAAGAAGAGGGAGGTGAAATTGATGACAACTTTAATCTGGCCAAGATCCTGAACTGCACAGACTACAAAGAATTTGTCTGGCCAATGTCCAAAAGTTTGTGTAAAATTAAAGAGTGGAAATGCACTTTAAAGTTAGGGAAAGCAAAAAAAATTAAAAAAAAAAAAGAGATGCATTATATGCTATAGCCCGTAAACATAGAGTTATTATTCTTATAGATAAAACCATACAACAAATATTTAGAGAGCAGCCTAAACCAAAATGTTCATTCTAAATAACCACAAATTGTGCAGGAGTTTGAAACTAGATCCCAGCTCTGTGGCATGCCCTTCCCTGATGGGAGCAGGCACAAGCTCTGGGACAATCTGTGTCTGGATTCTGTGGCTTGGACAGCTCTCTGCCAGCCAGGAAAAAAAAAATCATTCATAAAAAAGGAAAACATGACATAAGATTAATGCTGAAGAGGTACCTATTCACTCTGAGACCAATGTGAAATTGCTGAGAAATTTAAAATGACTGTGACATCCAGAAAATATTGCCGTCTTTCTGTAGGTAGGAACACAGCTCAAACAGATGAAGATTTAGTTTTAAATATTTACAAGCTGGTGTTTGGTGGCCTACAATTTTTAAGAGACATTACATATGTTTCCCTGTACCATGGTGCTTATCATGACAGCAGTATCAGGGAGCCAGCTGGCATCTTAATAGCAAGGAATGTCCAACCCTTTTCTGAGTCCTACTGAGCTCTTGGCACTGCTGTCATGTGGCAGTGAGTTGCACCATGTAACTGTGCACACAAGAAGAGAAAGAGTCCTTTTTCGCTTTAGAATGCATTGCCTTCTTAGTATGAGTGTTTATTTGCTGCAGTGTTATAATGAGATACATGCCACTGTGTGTATTGCTTGTATTTCCTTTATAAAAGAAACCATCTCAAAAGGAAATCACTAGGAAATTTCCATGGGAATGGTTTTACAAGTAAAATCCAGCTCCATTAAGCTTAAGTTTCAAGTTTAAAATGTTCGTTTTGTTCACAATCTACAATTTTCTTTTGGGAAAACTGTAATTATCAGGATAGTCCTGTTGAACTGATGTTTGGGGCTGTAATAGTTCAACAAATCATTAAACTGTATTTCTTTTATCCACAAGCTACATTAGCCAAGCTGTCCTTCAGACCCCCCACACCCATTTCTGAACCAGACTTTGGAAGACTATCTGTCCTAGTACAATTTTGATTGCCCTCTATATTAGCTTCTTGACTGTAATCCAAATCCTTTCAGATTTTATTCATAACAAAGCTTCTCCTTGACTCTAAGCATTTTAATTGCTCACTCTCTGATTCTGTTCATATTTTTATTACATACATGCACATGCATACACAAAGACACATAAGTATACGTACAGGATTCAATTTTTAAAAATGTACTTCGCTTTTAAATCAGTGATCTGCCACTGGCTCACATGGCAGAAATCAGAGTATTTTCAATAGTACTTTCCATCAGGAAGTTTTTTGTAACCTAACGTTCTATTTGCTGTTTTGAAACATTCTGTTTGCTGTTTTGATCACCTCTGCAGAGTGGCCAGATGTTTTTACTAAACAATGAGCCTGGGGCATTTTTCACAAGTGATAAATACATTCTTCCTTTTATTTGCTTCACATACAACTGACTTGCATCCGAATCAGCCAATTTTCCTGCCTCTGACTATGTAGCCATGCAGGTAGGATTGAGAGAGAGGATTCTCCAGAAGCACCTGAGCACAGTGGTGATTTTTTAACTTCTGGTGTTTCAAGATTGAGCCAGAAACATAAAATTTACTTTAAAAGTGATGAAACAGGGGATGGAGTTGGTATGAGTTCACAGGAGACAGAACCACAAGAGACTGAGTAGGTTACAGTGCTGCATTACCAAAGTATGGTGCATGGACTTGGAAAGGGTGCATTAAGAGCTTCAATCCAGCCTGTCCTATGAAAGGCAACTGTACCATATAACAACAATTTAATTTGAAATCTGAAATATCAGACACACATGCCAAGCCATAAATGGAATCTTCCCTTCAACTACAACAAAGAATATACCTCATATCAATTTGAAACAATTATCTTAACAACTTTAAAATAATGACGCAACTTGCAAAAATAAGCAATGCTTAGGATGAGGTTGTTCACAGAAAGTGTTAAAACTGTAAGTTTCAAAGTTGCAAAAGCTGATGCTTCACTCCAGGGAAGCAGTACAAGGCACTGATGTTTAAGGACATCTTAATAATTAAACCACTTCCCAGATGAGCTGAAAGATTGATATAGGCAGTACGTCAACAGCGGCTGCAGTTGACAGAAGACAGGGAAGGGGATGCTGAAAGAGACCTAGGGATAAGAAAGGACAGATGAGTGGGCTTCCGTACTACATCATTTGACCAGACAAAATAACCCCCTGCAATTCTGGGCAGTGCATACAAAGACAGTGCTCCAATGAGAGCAGGGCTGTGGCTGCAATTCACAATCAGGGCATGAGGAAGCTAAAGACTCCTATTTCATGTACAACAGAGGAAGGAGGCGCTGAGTTGCGTTCCTCCCCAGTCCAGCAGACAGGCAGGATGAGGATGGGACAGTGGACAGAGGAGCACAAGCTTCATGCCCACGCTCAGAGGTCACACCGCAGCTCGGATAAGCTGTTCCCATATGGAGCAACAGTGCAACAAGGAATGAGGTCATGGCTGAGAGAGACTCCAGGCCCTCCCCAGCTCCACCACAACAATTCAATTAAATTAACCCTACACAAAAGTTAGACAGTCTGGACAGCCTGAACATCAGACCTTGAACACCAACCATTTCACCCTGCAGGTCTATTCCCGTCAGGCTTGGAACTAGATGATCTCTAGTTAATGTTAATAACTTCTTAATGCAGATGTTGCCAGCAACTGAATTGTGTAAAAGATCAGTATTCTAAAATCCCATAGCTTCCTTCCACAGAGAAACACAAGCATAAAACTGGTCATTTAACCTGGAGGATCAGTCTCAGTGCATGTACCCTTTCCTTTTGCCTTAACATCCATGCTCCTTGGATGTGTGTTTGTGGCTTGGCTTTTTCTCTTTTCTTTCACTAACTGTCTTCAGCTCAAGCTCCCAAAGTCATATCCTGACACACTCTGCCAACCACAATCCCACACATCAAAATCCCTACATGCAATCACACATCACTGATTCCAGGAAGCACATGCCGCTGGACTTTGTTGCCTTCCACTGAGCCACCCGGATTTATGGCTGCTGAAGCTATGGTCCCAAGTGTCATAACACCTACACTGCACAGTTGTCTCACATGTGTATGTCCTGTTATCCAAACAACAGATGCACCAGCATGCATGCACACACATATTCCAACATCTGGTGATCACCAGCTAACTGTAATAACGCCATGAACTTCATTCATCTTTACAAAACTCACAAACACTTCATCATACATCCACTGAAGAGGTGCATAACCTTTTCCACTTCACTGAAAGAAGTATGTGCTTTTAACCTGGCATTCACAGTCACACACACAGAAATACACCCAGGCACAGAATCATCGAATCATAGAACCATAGAACGGTTTGGGTTGGAAGGGACCTTAGAGATCATCTAGTTCCAACCCTCCTGCTATGGGCAAGGACACCTCCCACTAGATCAGGTTGCTCAAAACCTCATCCAACTTCCCTGGGCAACCTGTTCCAGTGTCTCACCACCCTCACAGTAAAGAATTTCTTCCTTATATCTAGTCTAAATCTGCCCTCTTCCAGTTTAAATCTATTACCCTCCATCGTGTCACTACATGCCCTTGTAAAAAGTCCCTCCCCATCTCTCCTGTAGCCCCCTTTAGGTACTGGAAGGCCGCTATAAGATCCTCCTGGAGCCTTCTCTTCTCCAGGCTGAACAACCCCAACTCTCTCAGCCTGTCCTCATAAGGGAGGTGTTCCAGCCCTCTGACCATCTTCATGGCCCTCCTGTGGACCTGCTCCAACAGCTCAACATCCTTCTTGTGTTGGGGGGCCCAGAACTGGACACAGGACTCCAGGTGGGGTCCACCAGAGCAGAGCACTTGCACTTGCTCTTAAAATACACATTTAGGCCCTTCTGAATAACAAGGCATGAATGGCTCTTGACACAAACATTTCGCAGGTGTTGCATGTAATGTGCATACAGATATATACCTCTCTATTTCCCAGTCATACCTGTACCTGTGCCTCCGTATCATTGCCTGCTATGAGGCTCACTTTTCCATTTTCCAGCTGAAAGTCATGCCAGAATAATACCGATAAAAGGAAATGAGGAATCATATCCAGATATCTGTTAACTTAAAAGCATCCCACAGCTTAACCCTAAAATTGATATTCGCATAATCCAGCATTTCTGTCTGTTGGAAATTTCCAGTTTGGTTTCCTTAATTTCTCTCATCCACATCTAATCTAAAAGACGTGTTCAAACAGAATGTGGGCAAAAGCTTCTGATAGTTTGTGTTTGGTATCTTAATAAAAATGCTTTAATTCAGAATGCTTGTGCCTGCCTGGCTCCCAGTTCAGCACACTGGAAACAATGGAATGCCCCACTGTAACATTTTCAGCAAACTCTACCTTACAGCAAAATACACTGGCAAGTACACAGTCTGGAAGCACTGAAGTTGCAAAAGTCTCAGGTTTGCCTGATTCCCCCACCAGAGATGTCCATGCATCAGTGGTGACCTCAGAAACCTGTTGGCTTCTGTGACCTCAGATAGCATCCTTTATGGATGTCAAAAACAGGGCTAGTAATTTTCTGTGTGTATGAATACCCACACATTTCCAACCATGCAGAACTAATCTATTTCACAACCCACTCCTTTAAAACATTTAAAAGCATGTACTGCACTTGGAAAATTAAGTGCATATTTTAAGTTTATTGAGGTTTTTTCCAACAATCTTCTCTCTAAAATAGTTAGGGGTTTTGACAGTAGGAAGAGTGGCTTGCTGTATCTTACTGCAGATGAGAAGAAATGCGACGCATTCTACTGAATTACTTTAGAACTTCTGGCTAGAAAATGAGGATGAAAATTTTCATGTGGAAAGAAATATGCAAAATTCTCTAAATTTTCAATCTCTACTACAGGTAAGAATGCAAATGGAAAGAAATATGCAAAATTCTCTAAATTTCAACCTCAACTACAGGTAAGAATGCAAATTCCATATATTTTTGATGTAGAAAACAACAGGAAATTATGATACCATTAACTTCTACTTTAGCCTTCAGGATATCATTTTTAAATAATCAAGTTTCCAGATCTCAAGTGTGCAAAAATCCCTGACAGCTAAATGAACATACTTTAATATAACAGCAACTTCTCAGTGTTCTGGGTAAATCGGAATAGCAGCTCTGAATTATGTGATTTATTCCACATATCTCACTGTACTGTTAACTATTGAATTGAAGGGTAAATGTAGTGATAACATCATTAACCACTTCATTAATAAACAGATATACAGATAATGCATTGAATTTGCAGTCTCCTTGTGCCTCCCAAAAAGCCATCTTCAACCTCACTCTGCCATCCAGCATTACACACTCCTCCTGCACGTACAGGTTTCCATCACAAACGACTGTGGCACAGGGAAAACTGACAGTGTGCTACTGCAGAAAATATACAGAATGGACAGCCAAACTCATTCACACTGGAGCCCAGAGATGGAAAGACATCCATAGACACCAACACACCAAGAATCCAGTATCTGCCAGTCCTACCAGTGCTCATTACCATTTAGCATATTCCGTACAAAAGTGAATATGAACTTAATGAAAAAGTGTGTGACTTTTGTGATATACAAATGATACCTCACATCCTTCCCAGATGCTGCTGTAGCTTTATCTTACTCTCTGCTCAAGAAGAGCAGAGAGGCAAAGCAGAGTTCTAACTGTCACTGTGGTTTAATTATGAGTGAGGTGTAAGTGCACAAGCAACCAATTAGCACACCCCTTATTGGGCCTCTGAACATATTATTTCATCACTTAATTGATTATCTCTGGTGCTTTTTTGCATCCTCCCATGCCCTCCTCATTGCTGAAATGCTGTCATCTGTGGCTTAAAAGTTCTTTTCAGACCTACCTGTCCTACAGCGTGAGGCAGTTGGAGAGAAGCACTAAAATAATATGAGATCCACCACTTCTCGTGGGGGAAAAGAGAATAAAAAAATAGTTTAAGAAAACATACTTTCCTCCCCCTCTCTCTACCTTCCCTTCATTCATACTTCTGTCACCTTCTTCTTGTGTGGTAAAACTTGATGTGAAAAGCAGCCCAAGCTTGTCTTGAATGCTACTGAGCTTGACCATGTGGCTACAAGAGGAGGCAGCAATTTCCTCTCCCAGTACAGTTGCAAAGCCCCACAGCGACGTTTCAAAGCAAAACTGTGACCCACCCCTTCCAGCCTGGAGCCCTGCAGGGTCTGAGAAGCAGCTGGGCTGCTCTTTAGTGAGATGTGTTATGGAAAGCAGAGAAAGAGAGGGAGGGAAGGGAAGAAAACAAGGATAAAACAGCAGTTAAACAAATGTCCAGTGTAAGAAAGGAGAAGGAAGAGGCTGGGGATAGGACAGCTTATTGGAATTGGCTTCTTGACACCAAATGATATAGAGAGAGGACAGTCCAGGAAGCCTTACAATCTTGTACCTTACACCTTCTCACAAAATACCCCAGCAGAAGGAATGACAGTGAGCCAGGCTAATGTCCTCAATGCCATACAATTCTTCCCCTCCCTTTCCACAGCTCTTGTCAGACAGTCTTGCTTTCTGCTGCAGATCAGCTCGTTTCCTTCTGTGTGCACCAGGTAGGTAGGGAACTCTTAACCCATCTCAGCAGCTTGCTTGCCCACTTCCCTTTCACAACTGAGGAAAATATGAAAATAATAGAGAAATGGGGTGCTTAAGTGGGACACTGTGTTGCATGAAGCACCCAGAATCCTGACTGGAGAGCCTGTTCTTTATTTAAATCTTATGGTGTTTAAGTGGGAAGAAACCAGTACTAAAAAGCCATTCACCCATCTGCAGACTCCTTCTCCGACCTCTGAGCAAACTGTATGTCTTGTGACACTCTTCACTAACAACACGGTAAAGTTGCAGGCAAGTTCCACCGAGACATAGAGGAAAAAAATAAAAGAAAATAAAATAAAAGTAGCTGGCTGCAATTAAATGGCTGTTTCCATGGCTGAATCTCAAGGTGTCTTTGCAAAATGCCAGTTTTGCAGACACGAATATCTTTCTGCTGCTAAAACAAGTCAGGATATTTACAGAAAGGTAAACTAATGTACTTTGGCGGCCTCACTGGAAAATAGGAGCAACAAGTTTCCCCCAGAAGGCAGCAAAGCAAATCCAACATCACATCTGCTACATCCCCTGCCTGTCCATTACTTTCTTTGCAAACAGGGCAAACCCCTCACAAGTTCATTAGATCAAGTATTTTACGGAAAGACAGCTAACTTCCTTTTAAGTATCTTACTCTTTAAAAATGTGTCTTTCTTGCAAGGAAGATGGAGCTAGAGAATAACCAATTCTACTGTTGACTGAGTGGGAGTAACAGAGAAGGTCATATCCACGAGACATGCTTTCTGTAGTAACTCTGGTGTTTCTAAATCCAGCAAGGCATTTCCATGTGGACTTAGAGGCCATAGATATGTTTGGGTTACTTAGATAGCAAGCATGATGCTGGTTTTGCTTTTTTTCTTAAGTAAAAGATACCTTATGCTGATTTGCAATCAAAAAATTCCATAAGAACCTCCCAGAGGTTCTCTTCTCCCCACAGAGAAGCCCTCAAAGCACAGAGCAAGTATCCTGTGCAGGATATTTCTGTGGTAACCTATGGTGTCCTGCCCATCTCCATCCCACCCACAAATGCATCCATCCCATCCACCTCCACTGCACTACTCCACCCTCATACCCCCAAAACTTCTTGGGTGCTTCATGTTTCAAGCAGCAAGTGGGCATGTAGCCCTCCCTGGAAGGACAGGTGGCAGAGCTCTCCCCACTCCACAGTACAACCAGGAGGAACATGCTGTCCCCCCCGCATTGAAACCTGAGCCACAGCAATCCCCTCCTTTAAAAAAGACTGGGACAAAGAGCATTCCCTCACCCCAGGAAAGATCATGGTTCTCTCCTGCATGTAACATGGGCACATGCACCAGCACACACCTCCTGCAACCAGCCAGTTGCACCCCACCTCCAAACACAGCATCATGTTGTTCCCTTGTTATCCTGCACCTAATCAATTATACAGCAGTAAGTGTTGTCAGCCATACGTAGGTAAAGGAGAATATATACTAGGAGGTGCTACAAGACAGCTGCTCCTGCCATTCAGCAACGGCACTGTTTGGTTGCTTTATTTGCAAGGCTCTCCCTCCTTTATGAAATTCATGCAACTCAAATTTCAAAGTCTTTCCCAGCAGAATTCAGTAAGTCCACACAAAGCTTTGTCTGGACATCCACCACAAGCCTTCTCAGCAACAGCACACCTCCACCCTGACAACCAGTGAGTGTCCCAATCCTCTCCATGAGGTACCACAGGAAAACGTCATATGACTGGGAGAAAAATATGTTTAAAATTCACCCTCAGAATTCACAGTCTTGCCACAGTTACATTTGTGTAAAACACTGTTGCAAGGATAAACTTCCCATCTCGTCACCTGAACCCTCCGCTGTACCACATCACTCCACTCTCTTCCCCTTTTCTAGGACATCACACAAAAATGAAAAATCTTCTTCTTTCAAGGACCTGCTCAACCTTTTCTGTCCCCCCCATACCTACAGAAGATATTGAAAGGCTCTCAGTGCCAGCAGTTATTCCCAGCATGCTACAGACCTCAGCAAGGGCCTCTGACTTCTCCTGTGGCATGCTTCACACACAGGAGGAAACATGTACAAAACATTTGCACAGCCAGGTCATTCTTCTCCCTCCAACTGTTCCTTCAGACTTGCCCCCACCAGATTCATATGAAAGCCCTGAGAACAATTACTGTACAGCTGAGCTTGCCACCATCACCCACTGAACTGATCAATGTCATCTCATGGGGAAAAAGCTCTGGCATAATGATGCCTCTGTAATTAAAGTCCTCAGTCTAGTTTAAGCACAATTTCCATAAACACATATGTACACCAGCAATCGTGTGTGAAGGACATCAGCTGCAAAAAATATGTCACTTTGTCTCATTAATTAACAAGCTAATTACAGTGGTGCTGGGGCCCCGCTGCAAGGCACAGGCACTGGGGGGCAGAGCTGAGAGCAATCTTATAAACCCCCACCTGCATTCTTTGCCTTTAATGCCTGATTTCCTATGACATTCCACTAATGCATGAAAACCAATATTTGCTTGCAGGAGGTAATGTGTCTAAAAGATAAGAATAACTAACTCGTTGCCTCAAACAAATCAGGAGCTGCTCCACAGACTTCAGTATCTCTTTGTGGTTCCCCCACACTTTCTGTATACAGGACTGGGCAGAGCAGCTTGGGAACTGGCAGGGAACTAAGCAGGAACTCAAAACACGAAAACCTTAATGCAATGAATACTGCTTCTGTCCCATCCCCACACACTGACCCACTGAATGAGTCCTGCAGACTGCTGGTGCAAGGACTGTGTGCTACCATTTCACCCTCACAGCAAGAGCGGCACAGCACTCAACTTCAGAGGAACTAGAGTATATGTACCTCCAGCTATAAAATGTCTGTTTAACTGCTATATTGAGCTGCTGGAGTGGAGCAAAGAAGCATTCAGGCTTCTTAGAACCTGACCCACTGTTTTTTCTGATTTTATTATATCACTTTTACAGTATCATTGCTATTTCACACTTTATTTCTTTCACAGTCCTTAGACCATCTATGCACTCCTGGTGATTTACTGCACATGATTTCCTCTCATTTATTTATGCACTCAAATACTGCACAGCTTTTTATTTCAAAGGTTTGCAAAGCACTCAAAAGAATCTGCCAGAAACATACAGCTCTTGAGCAAAAAGCGAATTATAGTTCATACAAATCAATCACATCGGTCAGCACAGTCTGCCGAAGAATGAACAAAGCTTTCAAACTTCCTAAGGCAGCACAGTTGCCTTATAGTACAATCCACCAGAAAATGAAAACCCCTGTGGTAGCACAGACTGGTTTAGTGCAGATCCCAATAAATGCTTTAAATTCTACATACAATTTAAAGCAATTCTATGCAGAATTTGTCACAGAAAACTATTATATTCCAGTTTCTTCAATGAGCTCAAGCAATTTCTTACTTATTTTAGAAGAAAGTTGGCTTGAGGGGGCTTACACAAGGGTCACAAATGCACAAGAGTAAAGACACATACATCTACTTGCATACAATGCCCTCAAAGCCCTGACAGGACTCTTTTTTTTTTTGCTCAGCTGTGCTAGAAGCATCATGGGGAAAGTCCAAGCTGAATCACACTTACCAGAATTGCTCAAATCTGAGCCATTCCCTCATAGGGGCTATGATTAATTCACATGTGCTACCTCAAAGTGACAGTAAATCAATTAACGTTCACCATCAGCTACACTGCCTTTCTGTACAAATGTGAAACCCTTGCACAGAAGACAGCCGGGGTCACTGCTGCTGCCTGACAACTTGCACAAACCACCTCAAGTTACTGCTACAACAGCACTACCAGCTTTACAGTAGATAGATCCACCATATAGTCTTAAAACAATTTCACTTTGTCAATGCTAGCTCCCATTCGATAGCTTTCACACCCACACTTTTCTCTGAGAAAGGACATCCCACACTGCACAGAGCTCTCCCAGCTGTGGAAGCAAGAAACGATGCTCTAAGGGAAAAGAGATCTGAAAGCCACCGTGGACAGGAGGAGCCTGGGCAACAGACCCTTCTCCCATCCTGTATCACTTCACACTTCCCCATTTCCTCGCAATGGCAAGTGGCAGCCGCTGATGCGCTCTAAGGTTGCGTGCTACCTGAGCATTTAGGAGCACTTAGCTAAGAAAACACGTTAGGCAGGTTTCTTGCTCTGCTCCTAAAGTCAGAGAATCCAGCAGGGACCATTACAGGAGAATCACAGGTGAATTTTATGTCCAATTTAGTTACTGTATCAGGAAAGGAAACCTTCAGATTTCCTAAGCTGAACACCCCAAATTTTAATTTTTATTATCATAAAAACCTGTTCCTTACAGGCATGGGGCACTCTGCTCTCTGTAGTTTTAAATGGAGCGAGCGAAGTTATGATAGGGACAAGAAGAGCAACAAGAATACAAGGAAAAAAAGGGTAGAAGAAGCAAGATGAAAAGGACCTGGAAGGACATAGTGGATGGAAATAGATTATGTGGTGATGTTATAGAGAGAAAAATAATTTAAGGGAGGGGAACAGAAAAATAAAAACAAAAAGTCAAAGATGCAATGAAATAAAGGAATAAGGAAAAAATAAAGCAAAAAGGGAAAATCTGCCCATGCATACACAAAATAATTCAGTGACTGCAGATTTACGAACCAACATCTTGAATCACTGAAAACTTTCTCAAGAATTTCCTATGTGGCTTGGAAGCCAAAGCAAATACTCATGAGCCACCTCTCCTGCTACAGGGAAGACTACAATACTTTTTATTTACTAAAAGTAAGACTTTGACCGTAAGATTCCCTAAAATATCTGCTGGCTCATGTTCCCCCAAAAAAAACTCTTAAGACTGTCCTGAATCCACATGTTTTCAGAGGAAATGGATAGAAGCACTGGAGGTTGCACGGCAGTAAGAAAGGGCAGAAAGCACAGGAGAAGGAGAATGGAAGAAAGCGAAAGACATCAGTGGGGGGGGGGAAGAGGTTAGGACAGGAAAAGCTATAACAGCACAGCATTAAAAAACCGTGGAGGAAATAGTAAAGGAAGATAAACATAAAGACATTAAAAGGATCTTAGAAAAACATAAAAGAAAAACATAAAGAGAAAACAGACTATGGAAAATGCAAGTCAAGCTGAAATTCAGAAGTTACTCTGACACTGCTAAATGGTTTGAACATCTTCCCAGTGTTCCCTAGGTAAAATTCCTACACTTCTGTGAGATGCCCACATTGCATGAAACAGACAAGCACATTCAGGTGGGCACAAAGCCATATATACTGGATTGTGGAGGAAATCCATGAAACTCCTCTAATACCACCACTTGTGTGCATTTAACTCGGTGCAAGGTAATTCCAGGTCTCTTCTCAATCACAACAGCTACATCTATCAACTTTGATAGCGTTTTTCCTCATTTATAGTGATACTAGAGATTTCTAATTATTCTCCATTATGCTCTCTTTCTGCACAGGTATATAGCTCAGACAGCAAACCAAAGAAGAGAATCAACTCTCTAGTGTAATATACTGGAGAAAATATTTCTAGATCTCCATCTAAAATTAGCAAGCTCTTGCAGAGGACTTTGGAATGGACTTACTCAGACAATCAAAGCCAAAACTTCCCTTACTGTCCTGTGGAAGCTCAGGTAGAAGCCGTTATGGATTTATTTGGAAAACATGCAAAGACAACATGTAAGAGAACAGATGACAGCATGAAACCACTGTCATATCATTTGGTCCCAAACTGAAGCATGACCTCTCTCTTGTTCACCAACAGAATCCTCCAATATCAGAAAGCACTTCACAAGAACACAGGGATGAAAACTGCTCAGCTGCCCCAGCTTTTACAGCTGTTAATCCAGCAGAGGAAGAGGAGAAAACAGTTTGCACAGCTTTCAAAATTCCCATGATACTAGGGAGAGGGTGAGTCATGGTGCCTTACACAAAATCAACAGTAGCAACAGAATTTATTTTGGTCCACACTGTTTCTCCCCTCTTTCCTCATCCACCAGTACCTCGCAATCAAAGGAGGTTCAGAGACTGCCACCAGAAGGCTTTGCTGGGTCCCATGATCCTCTAACGTCAATCTCTTGAGGAGAAGCCTATAACCACGGCATCTTACCAGGCTACAGGGCAACCATGACCCCACACATGCCTTCCTTTTGCACCATATGGGACTCTCAGTAGAAGAAATATTTAGGAGCATCTGTAAAACAGGGATTGTGACTAAAACATCCAGTATACCTAAAATGATCTTCATATCTATGCACCTTCTGCCAAATCATGTAACTATGAACCGCCGTGACCCTGCTCACCCTGCATAGCCACCATAACCCACAGTATCAAACTATTTGTGGAAGTCCTGCCCTGGCTCTGAGAGGAAAATATGAGATAAAAACCTGACATAATTTCTATTTTGTTTTTTTGTTCAACCTGGAGAAGAACTCCTCAGGGGTCAAGAAAAGTTTCTCCTGCAGTGCTCCTCTTCCTGCCCAGGAGTGCATGGAGAAGAAGGTGGAGGTGGAGATGGACCATGACACAAAGCTCGTGCCACCAAGCAAGATCAGAAGCTGGCTGGCCACCTGCTGCCCAGCCACTAGGCCCAGCCACTAGGGTGGGTGTGTGGTTTGGGGGTTTTTTTTGGGGGGTGGGGGAGGGAGAGAGTGTGCATTTGTACCTTCAGCAAAGGATCCACTGAGAGAAGGAAGACAGCAAGGAGGCTGGACATTCATGGACACTAATTTAGTGATACAAGATACTAACATTTTTCTTGACTCTTTGTTGTTCTAGTACACCTGAGAGAGTGATGGTAAAATGAAACTATGACTGAAGCGGGTCAAAAAATGTTAATGAAATAGGGTTTTTTTTCAGAAAATACGCTTTTGTAGAAGTAGAAGTGTATCAAATATTATTACTGTTTTGTAATTGAAACTCTGTCTAGTTCCCTGCTTCATTTTGTTGATTACAACCCATTTTGTATGGACATTTGTAAGAATTGTCCATATTATCATGTCCATATATTTTTTTGAAATGTCTTGTACATTCCCACTTACTAAAATATTTTACTCTATCCTATGTACAGGATAGAGGTACGGGAAGCAGAAAAATGAAGCAGATACCAGGCAGAGCTGTGGAGTAAGAGGAGATGCTGGAATTATCCAGGAGATTGAAGTAAAAGTGAGCAGCTGTTTTTCCCATTCTACCATAACACCTGATTTTGCAGGCGCCCTGCTCTGCTGCAGGCTCCACTTGGTGTGGGAGGCTGTATGGCCACATGTATGTCTGTAACAGTGTAAAATGTCCTGCAAAAGCACAACTGCTGTGAAAAACTGAAGTGTCAACAAGGACAACTGTGTTACCCACTCTTCAACGTTTACTAGGTTAAATCCATTAAATTTCTCAATTTGCAAAGCAAATAAAGTTTGGGGAGGTTTTCTTGTTTGTCATTGTTTCTGTTGGGTTTGGGGGGGTTTAATCTTGTAAGCTGGCCTGGAATTTGAGACCCAAGCTGAGCTCCTTCCGAGTAGTTCCCCTTTATTGAAATGGATTTTTTTCTTATAGTTGCACCAACACGTTTCCTGATGGAAAGCAATCTCACTTGTCTTGCTACTCTGGTTCCACTGCAGCAGCAGAAATAGGAAGCTGTAAAAATACATATTTTTTCTTTTTTTAAAGCAGAAATTAGTCTAAGATCAGCCCTCCAAAAAATAGAGGTATTTGCATGCAGTGCTCCTAAGATTATAAGATATTTTTAATTTTAGCACAGGTTTTTGTTTATTTGTTTGTTTATTTGTGGAGGTACAATTTGTAAGCAGCAGCTCTGCCCTCTGACTAAGAATCACTCTTAAATGGTCTTCAGGACATAACCACAGAAGTAAACAATGCTTCAGAAAGTACAAACTCATTACTCCCAATTTCTCTAAAAACCTGTGCTGCAGCATAATCTTAAGACAAACAGAGAGTACCCTCTGTAAGTGTACCCTAATGTAATACAAAGTCTAAAGAAAAGCACTTTCTTTGCCGTTAACAATGAAAAACAACATTTCAGTGCCATTGAGCTGTAATTTCTGCAGTATTCCCTAAGTGGTGAATCCAGCTCCTTAATGCTCCTCCTATAGAGCAGGCAGGCGTGAGCCAGCTGCAAGTCATCTGCAGCGATCTTCTGTCCTGCTGCCTTATTTTTGTTCAAGTTTAGTGAAGAGGTTTTTTTTAGCATGAGATTTTGATAGAACTGAAAATATCTCATAGCACTAACTCTGCAGCATGCTGTGAGTAATTTACAGCTGCCAAAACCATCTAAATCAAATCCCACGAGGGATTCTTCTTTCTTCAACCCATGCATGTTAGAAAACAAAAATGGACAGCAGCCATCCTCCTCCTCTTTTGCCAAGCACATTCCTGCAGCTGGAGCAATGTCATTGTAAGCTGTACTTACAGGATCCAGGGCAGAAAGAAGACGCAGTTTAGAAATGCAACACAAGCAGTTTGATTCATAACAACAGCTTCGTCTTATCTTTTCATTTCTTCTTTTTTTTCTTTTTTTCTTTTTTTTTTTTTTTTTTTGGTCTTACCAAAAAATGGGAAGTGGGAGAATTCCAGAGGTAAACCCTGTGGTCTGAATTCTCAGCATTGCACAATGTGCTGGCCATACGATTATTTGTAATTGCCATTCATCCAACTGCATGCAAAGGCAGTTCAGGCATAAATTAGGATTTCATGTCCAACCGGTGTTCTACCTGCATGGTTTTTGTGATGGTGTTCAATCAGAACAGGTTTTTAAGGCTAGAGAAATCTGTAAAACGCCACACAATCCAAATACGCGCACACAGTGACTCAAGTTTTTCCTCCAACTTTGATTTATTGATCGAGGAAGTATTTTTCAAGGAGACTTTTTGGCCTCGTTTTTCAATTTTCAACTTCCAAAGAGAGGCCTCAAGACTATGTATGATGGTTAGTGTGTGCAAGGTGGGGCGTTCACCTTCCATAAAATGCTGGAGAACATCTGGATGAAAACCAGCAAAAGACACAAAGTACTGGATGAAGTTCTGGACCATAAAGAAGACAGAGAAAGCAACCATTAGCCAGGCTGACAAAACGCTGTTTGGGGTACATTACCAAATGGAAAGAGCGAACCAAAGCAGAAAAACAGCAAAAAGAAATAATGCCAAGAGAGGTTTTCAGGGGGGAAAAAAAAAAAAAAAAAAAAAAAAAGGTAGTTTCAAAAGGATTGCTGAATCTTAAATGTCACATTTCATGACTCATGGGCAAAAATCCCCACCCAGTATCATCACTGCACTTGCTCAGTGCAAAGAAACCCAAACAGAGACATACATGACCCGGGTCTGCGTGAAGCCCTGCAGAAAAGCAGGAAAAGGTGGCAAGGAGGATAAACAGAGGCACTCGGTGCCAGCAGGCCCTGCTCAAATGCTGTTTGCTACAAAAGAGACTGTGGGGACTCTGTGGAGAAGGTTCAAAGCAATTCCCAGGGTTTCCTTCCCACCCCACTTCCCTGCCCACAACTTGGCTGGACTGCTCAGGCCAGGTGCTGAAGTCTGGATTTGAGCCTCTGTGTATTTTAGTTTCTATGCAGTAGTCGTTCCAAATAGCTTTTGCTCCTTATTAAAGGCCAATAATAGTTGTTCTGTGAACACTGACAAAAAAAAAAAAAAAGTTCTGTCTGAAAAACTGTATGGGCAATATACTGTGCAGCCTGGCTATAAACTGCTGGTTTCCTATTTTTTCCAGCGTCACACTGTTTTCCCTAGCTCTAGTGTGGCAGGTAGGCTTTCCCTTGAATTTTTCCTCTTCTAGAGGACAGAAGGAATCCAGCCTTTTACTTTGTCTTGAAAAGCTGAAGTAGCAAAGCTACCCTCCTCTTGCAGAGCAGTACATGATAGTTCATTTGGTTACATTTCTTGTTCCCCAACACTGCAGAACATATCGGTTCATCTTGCACTGCACAATGCAAACCAATAGCAAGAGATGCTGACTGGGTTTCTGTGTGGGATGATTCCCATAACCAGGTCCTGTGGTCCACTCCACAACAAAATTCAAACTAGGTTTGTTTTTTTTTTTTTTTAAGAAGCTTCTCATTGTCTTCTGAGTCCCTCAAGCCAAAAGCAATTTTCTCCAGCATTCTTCATACCAGCGCCTGCATGGGTTGTGGTAAAAGTTCATATATTTGTAATGTCCTATTCATAGATATTTTCAGTGCACCAGAAAATGAAAAACACTTTAACAGAGGAGGAAAAATTTAGCAATATATTAGCTAAAACAGACTTCCAATTTAGAGCTATCAGCAACCACTGGTGTAGTTAGTAGAGAAAAACTTTCCATTTCAGGTTTGGTTTTGCTCTGTAGTTCACTCTTACATAGTCACTGTAACCTGAATTACGCCTTCATGATGCTTCCCTATGCAGGAGTAGTTTTGCTCATCAGCCTTCCCAACCCCCATTTTCCATTATTTTTATGATGACGTAATTTTTCATACCACGTTCCTTTCCATTATGACTTTCTTTTTTCATCATGAAAACTTCTGTACCTGTTAATTACGGTGATTTTCATGCCTCTCCTCCTTTATCGGGACAGCAAACCACACTTCCAAAAGACAGGCTTTCTGCAGAATGTCTCGCTTAGCCTCCTCCCTCCAGCCTCATGCAGTCTGAGTAGGTTTCCCTCTTCCTGATGTTAACCCCACTTTTATCACCAGAAGCTTGCCTGGATGTAATCTCTATATGAAAAACTCTGTCTTGGGCTTTAGGAAGGTTCTGTTAGAAAGAGTTAATTAAACAATGTTACTAAGAACTCCAACACTAAACCTTATAGGGAACTCTCAAAGCTAGGTGAAGAGTAGATTATTTCACTTTACCTTAAGTCAGCTCCTTATTTTTTATATCAATCTCGAGAAAACTGGGAAAAAACCTTCGTGCCACTTTACAGGAAATCTTCAAGGGATATCTACATAGGGACATTCAGGAAAACTATACTAAACCAATGAAGCTGGTAATTTAAAGAGGATTTGCTAAACTGCATTAGGCCACTTAAGTGGAAATTCCTACTGAGAACTAAGATAACCTTGGTCTGATTTTGCTTACTTCATCTCTAGAGAATAGCTACCCAGCATGTCCATGTAAACTAGCTAATACATTAAAAATTAATTCATATTCACTTTCCAGCATATCCCTCTGTAACAAAGTCCTTAGTTAATGTACTTCCAGTGTCACCATTAACATTCAAAAGGTTTCAGGAGCTCCTGAGTAACTATTTGAATACCTAGCAACGGTGTCAACAAAGAGAAACTACAACAGACTAAATCAGCTGCCTTAACCAGGACTATTTAAAAGACTCCTTGAACCCTATCATCTATGGTGGTGATTATATATACTTCCAGCTTATTTCAGCAGATAACCCATTCGTCACATGAGCTAAATTCATAGGATGGAGGCAGTAGGAAGACAGGTCCAACAAGAAGACTGCAAGTGGTAAGCTGCCGAAACAGCTCATTTCATCTTCAACCCCCCTTGAAAAAGCAACAGCAGAGAGGGATTTTCCTACAGAATAGCTAATTGTTCTGATGGTCCAGATGTGGTCGACAAACTCTATATAAACTAGGCTACCACTTCTGCACTCCCTCACACATACCTAGAGTCCACTTGAGCATGTGCTGTGCCTGCATGTTTTCTGCAGGGAAGGCGTCAGACCAGTCCAGCCACACATCACTCTAAATCCATGTCTAGCTTTTTCCTCCTGGTGTCCCATACTCCTGGTGTTTGGATGTCTGACTTTTCTCTTGATTTTTCCACCATCTTTTGTTGTGAACATAATTCCTGCATATCGAGTTGTTTATACACCAATGGTATCTAACAGAAAGGGATAATGTTCAAGTTTAAAGTACTGGATACTTTGGAGGTGGCAGATCCATGTTTGTGAAAAAAATTCAATCCTTTTCTTGCTGTCCTCTGCCTCATTCATTGCCTGCTCTTTCTCACTCTGGAAGACTCAGAAGCCCTTACATTTGTCTTGGTTATATAAGGATTTTCATCCTCTTACACTGTAAGTATCTTTTAGTGGCTAAGGGAGATGAAAAAGATCTTGATTGTGCTGCCTTTCATGATTTATGAGGTAATGCTGGTGTGTGTTGTGAAAAAAATTTATATTTTGGAGCAGTTTTAGGGTACGCTGTTTTCTTAAGTGAAATGAGTGAATTTGAGCAGAACATAGGCCAGTTTCTAAAGACAATGCAGGGTTTGGGGATATGTTTTACATGGAAGAAGATTGGGAAGCGTTTGCTTTCTAAGGAAGCAAAGGAAACAATCTTAGAATATCTAGTTCTTCCCCTGTATTTCGGTGTTCTGTGCGAATGTATGTATATTCATACGCACTTGCACACATCCAGTTCAAACCAAGGAATGCAAGACAAGCTCTGGTACCACCCATTTTCCCCTTCTTTAGTTCTTGCCTGCTCCTAGGAAAAAAAGGAGAAACAACAATAGTGATCTCTGCTGCTGCTGTGTCTTTCCCAAGCTCCTTCCCCTGGCAGAGTAAAGGAGCTGAATGGCTGGAGTCTGCCCACCAAAGCAGCGTGCTCACAGGTTCATGGGCCAAACCTCGAGAAACCTTAAATGAACTTGAGCCAATGGTAATTTGTACCAAATCCGAGCGGAATGGAAACACCCCTCTGCAAAATGTTCAGTTCTTTTTTACAAGCTACAGGCCTGCAGGAAAGGGGGGAGATTTCTCTTCTAGGATGTGTAAACTGCTCTCTGGACATTCACTTTGTCTCTACAAACAGCCGAGCCATTTTTAGTTCAGTTTTGAAAAGTAAAGAAAATCAACTGCGGGCAAAGAGCAAGTACAGTAAATTTTAGGATGGCTCTCTAGGATTACAGTAGAAACCATGGTGTTACCTCTTTTAGCATTCATACAATATGATATTTCACACAGTCACGTGCCCACATTTTGAACCACTTCATGTGGAAAAGTACCATATTCTACATTTTATGCACATTTTGCAGTTTCTACTGCAGAAGTACCTGGAGCCTTCAGTTCAGCTGTGATCTCTGCTACCTGCACCAAGACTTTTGTTCTTAAATCTGTCTCCATTTTCGTATTACTAGAACTAAAAATTTACCTTCAATCTCCTGTCCATTGGCTGGTAATTATCTTTTCTCCCCACACTGAGTAGTTGCAATTTTTCAGTCTCTCAGCCTCTGAAGGCTTGAAAGTCAGAAATAATTTCTGTTCACAAATAGTTTTTCTGTGGAGGACTGAGCAGAAATGAACATGCATCCCCCAGGTGGCTGTCAGTTGTAAGTGAATGTTCTCCCTATTTCTTCCTTTCTCTTGTCATTTTCTTCTAACACTGACCTGAAGCAAAATGGTTCCCTTCTGTAAGTGTTTAAAAGTATGCGATTATAGCTGTACTCTGATTTTTAATTGCGAGTGGGAAGAGCAGGCTCAGGAAGAATCCAAACCTCTGGAAATTGTTTTGTTCTGTGAACTGAGCAAACATCAGGATCTCCTCCAGAACTTGAAGATGGAGGCAGCACCCTGCCGTACAATGGGGGTGACCTGGTAGCCACCAAGCTCAGGTGGCGGGACCAAATAATGAAAGCCCTCTGTGCACATGAATGACAGCAGGACCGAGAGCCCCCAGTCCTGAAGCAGCTGCAATTCTAGTGTTACAGCAAACTATTAGCACGCACCAAGGCTTCCTGATAGCAGGTGTGAGTGCTTCCATCGAGATAATCACTTTCATAAAAATAGTTTGCTTGAGGGAGGGGGCAGAAGATTAACACTTTTTGCCGTTAATAGTTCAAGGGTCAAACTGTGTTCAAACCTGACCTGAAAGTTCGTTAAAAGTGCATGGGTGTTTGCATTTAGAAGCGACACATTTCAATGTCCCAAAATAGTTTGGATTTACAGAGGAAAAAAGTAGGGGTCCATAGGAACCCATAGCATGAAGGAAGCAATGGGCAAAGGAGGCAATTTTGGCTAGACTTTTAAATTGTTTGAATGATTCAAGGGTAGATTAGCCAAAAACAGCAAGGAAGTCTGCATTAGTAAGTGCTAAAAGTGTCAGGGAATTTACAAGCATAACATTCTTCACCGGAAGGCAGCAATAAATATTAGCTGATAGCCTATAAAACTGAGAATGCTGAATTAATAAGATCAATGCACTCAGATACACTAATATAAATACAAAATAACAATTACTCATGCCCGGGACTCAGAAGTGAGACAACACCATGTAAGAATAATGAAGAACATTTACATTTATTAGTATCAGAGGAGGATGCTAGATAAATTCAGATCGGTCCCCTAGGAGTAAGCATATTCAACTTGGCAAGCCGAGACCACTTGTGCACAACAATTCTAAGAGACTTGGCTGAAGAGCTATCTGGCCTGCTGTGATGGTCTTGAATGTATCTTGGAAATACGGAGGAATGCTGAAAGGCTAGAACAGTGTCAGTATGAAGTGAATGGGACGAGCAGAGGAGCTCTGCTGATGAGCCTGGTATTCCTTCTGGGCAAGAAGAACGTGACAGCCGGGAAGGGATCCCATTCATAAAATAACTGAAGAATAAAGGTCTAAATAAAGCTATATCACATAATTCTATGGAACATAAATCTTGTTAAACAGGGCATGCTAAAGCAGGGAAATGTAAAGTTGTATATTTAGGAACAAAGAATGCAAGCCAAAACTACAAACTGCAGATTGTGTTTTGAACAGTGGTGTGTCTGAAAAGGGGCGGGGGGTCACAGTGACAAGCAACACCATATGAACTCCCAGTGTAATGCTCTGGAAAAAAAAAATAGTAACTTGTTTAAAATGGGGAGTATTGAGTGGGATTAGGGGTAGTTTTAATCCAGATTTTTAAAGATTTTTAAAGTAGCGGTACTACTACTGGAATACTGTATACAGTCCTGTGCACACATTTTCTGAAGGAGGTCTGAAAGTTCAGTAGGATACAGAAAAGAAACAGCAAAATTACTTCTGGTCTGGAGAAAAATGTGTTACAGAGAAAGATGTAAGGAGCTCTGGCTGCTTCATATACCAAAGGAAAACAGGGTGAGTTTATTACAATGCAGGAATAAGCTTACAGTATAAAACATGAAATATAAGAGAATTCTTTAATTTCCTGGAGGAAGGAATGACAAGAACCAATGCAGGAAGGTGAAGCCCTTTTCTGAGGTAAAGACGACACATGTTCTTAGCAGTGAGGTGATATCTCCGCTGCAGGCAGCACTCAATTCTCCGGTTTCTGAACTTTTCAAATGAAGCCTGCGTGCTTTTCTAGAAGATATTCTTCAGCTAAATAAAAAGGTGACTGAGCAAGATGCTACAATCTGCAATGCATGGAAAGAGAATGAGACTACCTCATGCTCTCTTTGGTCCTTAAACTCCGTGTCTCTAAACTGCTGTTACTTATCGTGATTAAAAGGTAGGCGGGTCTCTGTGGATTTTCATCAAAGTAACCAAGAATGCTGTTGGGGTCAAAGACCATGCCGTACGCCACACAAGGATGCCATAAAGCTACAGGCATCTCAAATTATTTCATTAGGAAGAAATAACTCTTTCAGTGCTTGTGCTCATTAAATTTAGAGGCTTTTGTATTAAAGCACTGAACAACGAAGAAGCTGTTGGCTTTGGATAATGATGATATTTCAAGGGGGCTTCACAGCCCATTTTATGTGTGAGGCTTTGACCCTCTTGATATTAAAAGAAAAAAAATCAAATAGAAGTTCAACATGTGCATTATCCCTGATTCCATATGATAGCAAACACAGAAACAGTGAATATTGCTTTGCATTGTAAAAGAAACATATAACCTGCTAATGTAATTTATTAGTAGAAAACAGTACTACAGCTAACCAGCATAACACCAAGCATATCCTACAAAGGCTGCTAGGAGCCATCAGTAGGTTATTCAGTCTATGCTCCTTGTGGTTAGCGGCATATCCCTGCTGCTAGTGGAAAAGGTTTGAGCTGTAGTGCTAAAGCGCATAATATACTTTTGTTTACCTGTATCAAAAATAAAAAGCCACTATTGTGAAAGAATGTTATTAAAGCTAGAAAGCCGAAAGTTCTCTTTGAGTTTCACTACAAAAAGGATGTCGACTTCATAGAAGTGATAGTTATCTACCCTGCTCAGCTCCTCAGAGCTTCAAAACCAGCAGGAGTTTGAATCAGAAATAAAGCTGAAAAAAAAACCTGAGAGGTAAAGCAAGTTCCTCTTCTTCCAATGCAGATGGACCAAATTTCATAAGGCCCTTCACCTTCCCCTGCCAATGGCATGAATCCAGAGGATCTCTGTTGACACAAGAGGTGTTACCAGGAGCGCATGTCTGCACCAACTTCCGTGCTAAAGACAACTCTCATATGCATCAATACGACAGTGAATTTGCAGCAAAGCCTGCAGGAGTAATTGAATGTTTATGTTAGGTCCTGAATTAGGCTGTTTTGCTATTTTCTTTTGCATCCTGGATAATTTACTGTTCTAGCTTATCCTATACTCTCCTCTGTAGGCTCACACGGAAAGAAGAAGGAGAGATATTTTTTCTGCTTGCACATTTGTTGGGCTTTACATATTGCAATGTTTATGGCTTTGATGTGAATTTTTAAGGAAAAGCTTACACTGGGCTTTGCGTGGGCAAGTTTGCCACATTCTCCCACTTCATGATTTCATCCAAACCATACTCCAGAAGCTCTGGTTTTAATATCCTGATGCATTTTTTTAGTTCAGAATCACAGAAAAGTCAATACACAGGAAAGCAACACCCTCAAACTATATAGAGTTCCCTTGTTAAATTACTGTCTTCAAGCTCTCTTGATCAGGTCTGATTTCCTCTTTAAACTCCTTTAAAATCTCTTATGAGCCCTGGATATCACTGTAGAGCATATCCTGCTTTCAAACATGCTTTCACAACTGCTCACAGTTTCAAGAGGCTTAATAACAAGAAGCACTTCCCCCGTCTGGGCAGCAGAAATCTTTCTAGCAAGGCAGGGTGCCTTCCTTGCCTTGACTTTCAAAGAGAGCAAAAGCTTTGGGGACACCCAAAGTCTTCTGCGCTGCCAAGTTACCCCAGATGGTGAGGCCCCCTCCATATGTAGGAAATAAAACTCCTAGCGGACACCCTCCTCTTGGCAGCGGGCACGCAACATGCAGAGACACCATCTTGAACTGGGCATGCTACTGCTTGGGTTCAGGCAGCCTTTTAAACCCTGTCCTTTGTTTGATTTGAATGATCTGCTGAAGACCGGCAAGCCAACAGCTGCTTTTTGTGCAGGCTGTCAGGCAGGCTAGCAATTGACCCAGAGCTTTCAAAATAATGGTGCCCTCCCTGCCCCACTCTCTCAGCATCTCTCCCCATTTTGCAAGCACCTTCCATTTTAGGGGTCACAAGTAATTTCTGGTCACTCAAATTTGTAGTTTTGCTCCAAAGGGCTTAGGTCGCAGCAGTGCTTGGAAATCCAGAAGGGTAGAGAAAAGGTATTTAAGACAAAGGTGACGGACGGGAGAAATTCAGAATGGATGAAGTTAACTCAGTGAATGTTAGGGCAGTATGAAAAATAGTAAGCAAGAAAGTAAACCAAGTGTAGTAAGAAGCTTAAAAAGTTGTCTGAAGATTTGTCATCTTCTCTAACAGTAAAAGGGGATGCTTGCTATTGTAATGGGCAGCACTGAATTGTTTATAAAGTTATCAGCTAAAAGGAGTAGAAAAAGAGCCTTTAAGTTTAAGTGTTAGAAAAGCAACATCTGGAAAGCCAGCAGAACAGGTGAACCAATTCAAATGACCTCTTTAAATGTGAAATGGTTGACCATCCCAGGGAAAACAGTTTTACAAACAAATGAAAAAAAAAAATTATAACACAGTTGTACAATTACAAGAAGCTCCTTTGCAGACGAACAATGAAAGCTGCTTGAGATGCAGTATGAGAACAGACACCACACAGTTCTTCAGGCCATCAAAAGGAAAAAGGGTGGCAGTTTTATTAGTTAAATACCTTCTTTTCATCCTAAAAGACTGGTGTTTGAAGATGGCAGATATGTTCTGATCAAAGACTTTTAAAAGGGTAAAGAGTATATACTCCATACTGTTCCATTCAGAGGCCAGCCTCTTTCATTTCACTTTTTTTTTAAAGATTTTTTTAATAAAATTTAGGACAGGAGAGAGAATTTTAGTCTGTTCATTAATCCAGCTCTTGATAGACCAAGGTTATCAGAAGTTGCAAATAAGAAGATAACTTCAAGCTAGTCACCTTGTTAGATGCTGGTAGTGTTTGAAAGGTGGTAAGCTCTTAACTCAGGGGATGCTCTTACTATTGTCAATCGCATGACGCATATTCAGGCACTGATGTGTTCCCTGTCACTCGTAGCTTGTTAAATCACATTACTTCAATCTTTCTGGATGTAATCGGTCAGTATTCCTCCCTCTCCATACCTAGCTTTAAAAGGCTGAAATTCAAAACAAGTTATATTGATGGCAACTGGATAGAACTCTGCTTATAGCTTAGTGCAAAAGAAATATCTACAGCTTTTCAGAATTATCTAAAAGAAAACAGTAAGGTCTTTGAGATAGTAAAAAAATAGCTTTTTTTGAGATAGTAAAGCTCAGTGGGATGCTTGTAAGGCAAAGATAAATGGTAAAGTTACCAGTAGTGCTTTCCATCTTAAAATCAAGAACCAGCGAAGAAAAAAGCCTGGTGGATCCCTCTCAATCCAAGACAAGACAAAAGGTACTAAAAGGGTTTGTTAAAAAAAATGGATAAATCCACAGGGATTGGAGGGACTGGATTTCCTGCAAATCTGTTAAACATAACCAGCTTAAAAATGAGTAAAACAAAACATATATAAGGCAAAGATGGTGGACAGGCTTTTAAAAAAGCAGATAATATGGCAGTTTCTTCAAAAGGGACAGCAAGAGACATCTGGTAACATGTTGAGAAGAGATGCTGGGTGATTTGAGACCAAAAGGTTTTATTGATCACAGGTCAACTCTCCAAAAATCAACAGCTTTTAAATTGTTTTAGGAACACAGAACCACAAGAAAAGTACAGAATTCTTGGACTTAAAAGGAGGAAGTGAGTGCTATCATCATAAGTCTGAATGAAAATATGGCAACAGGAACAGATGGGTTTATGACCAAATACAGTGTCATTAGACCTATTTATCAAGATCATGCAAAGGTACTTTCTCTTCCAGAAGAAAAAAATAAACTAAAATTTTAAAACTCAGATGGTTGCAAAGCTTGAAAATTATACAGGTTGGACTCCTTGTCTCTGAATGTAGGAATACATTTGATTAAATAATGGGAACTTGTAGTCACAGCACTATAAGTATGATTTTGAAGATACATTGAGGACTCACACTTACACTCTACAAAGATCCTAGAGCTTGTCTGTCAGTGGATTGAATGTCATCAAGGGGAAGACATTTGATGAGGCCCTGCTGACAGCTGACAGCTGTTTGTTTTGGCCATGAGGAATTAAGCAGAATTCTCAAAATAAAGCAACCAGGGGACAGATAAGAGACAAGACCTGCGATAATTCTCTGTGAAGCCTGCAGCACAGGATGCCTTGTAAGCAGTGGTGTTCCAAACATGCAGATACAGCTCGGCTTATACACATAAAATTGTTAGTCAGGATAAAAGGAAAGTGTTGGCTTTCTGCATGTCCCAAAAATCCTCACATACAAAACTACTGCAGATTAAAGATTCTATGAGATACCTGGATATCTCAGGTCTTTTAATATATTACAGTGTATTAATCTGAACCAAAATATAAAACCTATTTAAAAAAAAAAAAAAAAAAAGAAGAGGATAAGAACAGAGATTTCTGACATGGGCTAAAAAAAAACTTGTGAAAATGAATATACT
This sequence comes from Pterocles gutturalis, assembly GCF_000699245.1. Classification (NCBI taxonomy): domain Eukaryota; kingdom Metazoa; phylum Chordata; class Aves; order Pterocliformes; family Pteroclidae; genus Pterocles; species Pterocles gutturalis. The sequence continues at coordinate 13,935 of NW_010131517.1, read as the reverse complement.
CCTTCACATTCTTTTCCTGTTTCACTGCTTACTTGTTTAAAGACTTGAAAAGCTGTTGTCATTAATTCTGTCTGGCAACAGACAGAGCCAAAACCAAACATATCTGTACGACTGAGGCCTCCTACAATGGCAAAGCTTACAGGTCTAGAAGAGTGGCACTTTATTACAGAGCTCAGCTGAAATAAGGAACTCAGATGAAGGTTGTTTTATGCTTGTGGGCAAAGCCATATTTGTAGACTGATACATAATGAGAATGGTGCGAGGAAATTTCTGAGATGACTGCTGTGTAAGAAGAAGAGATTAAGGACAAAAAAAAAAAAAAATTAAAGCCACCTGTTTACTTGGCCTTCCTTGATATACAAAGATAAATAGGAAAAAGTTATTTCTTATTTCTCCTTGAACTGGCCCTCTCCTTTCCTCCTTAAAGACGCAGCCTGCTAATTCTAGGATGCCTTGGTAACAGATGGAGAACCCCATCAGGTTGCATTTCTAGAAATTAGTAAGAAGAGGAAAAGGTGCTTGTAAATAGATTCTGTTCTCTACTTACATAAAAGACAGAAATTCACCAGGTAACAAGCCCAAGTCCCTAGCCATGATATTTCTAGTTAATAATATTGATTATTTACATATTATGCATGTATTACTCACACATTACTTTTCTTCACATTTATTAACAGGAGTAATTCTTCCATTGTGTGAATTGTATCATGTAAATATTTTTGTGAATCTTGAATATCTTGTTTTGCAATTTCTGCATGTTCTAGCTGTGGTTTGGTCTGGTTTTTAGATGTCTAAAGAGAAAATTGTCTTTGTTTTGGTTCTGGGTTTTTTTTTTTTCTTTAACGGAAGTGCCTGGTCTGATGATCATGCACCAGACAACATCTGGAGAAAATTATCAGCAGTAATATTGCTGTAGGTAAGACGGTTTGAATGTATGAGCATGGTGAGTTTTCAAGGGAAAAGCAAAGAAAGAGTATTCTGAAACAAAATGGGGAAGCTGGACAGTTGGGGAGGAGATATTAAGAAATCAGCTGAACAGAAAATAGTTTAAAGTGGCCAGGAATAAGCAGGAAGGAACAGAGCTGATGTAGCCAAGGAAACTATCTGTTTTAGTGGTGGATACTTCTTCCTAGCCAGGCAGATACATCCTTGACAAAAAAGTATGTCTGGCCTTGAACTTTCTGGGCATTTCATCCCAATTTGCTTCTCTGCAAAACCCCAAAGTGAGTAGGAGTGATCCTACAGGGTCTTAATAGACTAAAGAAGTAAAAGGCACTAGATGTGCAAGATCAAATTAAAGCCTCAAACCCATGTCCCAAGCTCTCGTAGATTACTGACAGGCAGTCATAGGCACACAAGAGATGCAGCCCAGTCTGACTTTATTAGTATGGCTTGCATTGTGCAATTCTTGCTTTTATTGAAAAAAATAAAACTAATTTATCTCAGATTACACAGATAATGTCTATCTCACTGTTGTTCTGCCCAGTGGCTAAAAAATAAAACTAATTTATCTCAGATTACAGAGATAATGTCTATCTCACTGCTGTTCTGCCCAGTGGCTGCTGTATTTGTATGTCTGTCTTTTTGGGTCAGCCTCACATAATATCAACAAGGGAAAAATCACACAGGTCACTGGAACTTATTTGTAGCCGCAAGAATGTGGATTTTGTCTTTGTTTTCCCCTATGCTACTTCCCCTTTTGCCTACGGTAATTTTTTAAAGATTTTTTTTTTTCCTCTAATGTTCTTGTGCTTCATGTGCCTGATACTGCGGAGGCAACTACAACTGCCTTCAAAGAATGGTCCCACTGCAGTCCTGGCTTGCATGGTATGGGTCTGGCCTGCTGAGCTCATGAAAGCAAAGTTGCATCTGTTTTTGGATCGGGTTCTTGACCTGCCATGAAAATAAATGCTACCTTCTCCATTTATTAAGTGGTAGATTATTTCTTGTTACTGCTGTGGTATACGTGACTCTTCCATATGCCTGTCATTAAAAATACTAAATTAGGTTCACTCATCTCATACAGATCTCTTCTTTTCCCCTCCTGTTTTGGTCTCCTGTTCATTTCCACATAGTCTTGCTAACAGACTCGCACGGTTTAGATGAAAACAAAATGCAGCAGCCTTTTTCTCTCTGACAGCAGAAATGCTAACAGTTCACACCTGCATCTGATCTTCTGCTTTACCGATAGGATTCCCTGAATGCCTAAGGAAGCGAGGGAAAAAATCCTGCACAGTACAAGAGGGAATAAAATTCCATATAAAGATAGTCTTCCTGCTCTTCTTCGCCATCGTTAGAACAATAATCAATTGTTTAATACACTGCCATTCTGTGTTGCTCTTTGTTGATTAGTCCTGTGTATATTCTTACTGTGCCATGAAACTGCAGGCTTTTATTTGTATCCTGCAATAGCTGAGCAGAATCTTCAGTATTTTAGGGACTGAACACTTTTCAAATAAGAATGCTGCTGTTCTGAAATGACCAGTTATCAGCTATCACTAATATTTTCCATTAAGTCACTTTATTGACATACAGCTGATACTTAGTAATAGCCTTGGTCCTCCAGACTTTATTCCTCGTGCTTCCTCCAGTACATGCTACACTTGGCAGTGATTGCACAAGATGCAGAACTGTCTTTCTGTCTAGTTATTCACCAAATAGTTGCATCAAAATTAGCAAGTCTCCTTCTACTTCCATATGTGAATTGACTAAAGTATATTTCCTTTTCTGAAGCACAGGAATGGACAGGTTTTGCTGTGCCAGGGAATACATCTTTTGCCCTATCCCACCCCTAGATGCCAGCCGTTAGGAATTACTAGCACGAATTTCCTTCTAGCAGACAATCAAAATCCGCGAACACATATTAATGGCTATTGTGATTAAACTAGGACTTACTGAAAATAACATGCAGGCAACCTATTCAGCAGGGAATGTGACACTCAGCACTAATGCTAAGGTCCACAAAGGTATTAGGGACCTAAAACACCCTGTCGATTTTACACCATTAAAAAACATAGTAAATGATCACCCATGCACTTTTCAGGATAAGAAATCATACAAAGGCACTTTCTATCTTGAAGTTTTGTCCCTTTTTATGCATTTGTTATGCTTAGCTTAGTTTCTCAGTCCTAGATTATTCTCCCACGAAAAAGGCGTTTTTAAAGCCCTTGGTTTCTTTCTGTTTGAAAAAGCACATGAAGCTGCATTTCAGATTGTCTCCTTAAGGTCTTACACACCAAAATATGAGAAGTAAAGCCTCTCAAGATATATTATTGATCACTGTGACTGTATTTTTCTTCCATGCTAGCTGCCACAATCTTATTTTCATGTCAGGAATTACACTGTCTCCGAAGTTCTGCTAGTCAAACACGTGAAAATGTGCTAGGAGGTTGTGTTGCTGAACATGATGCGAATTTATCAGACGTGTGTGTACTGAGATGCTATCCAGGAGCATTCTCCACTTTTTCTGTATCATTGGCTACTGAGACTCTTTGAACAAAGAACAACTCATTGACCAAACCAAGTGATGTTGCCATGATGGTTTTCCCTTACAATCAAATAAAAAATTACCAAATATTTAATTCTTTATTTCATTTTTGCATGTTTTATTGCTCAGAACTGTACTTGTGTTTTCAGGGTGTTTTGCATGTGACCCGTAAATTCAGTCCCACTGCTATCAGATATAGGGACTGCTCCCATTAACTGTAATCCTGCTGGCATTAGCTGCAGTATGTATGGAAGATAGCTCAGCTGCACTTACATGGAGAATCCTTTGAAAAACCTATAAATTAACATTATCAGTGGTTTTAGCTCTGTTTATATTGCATTCATCTGCTGAGCATCTCTCTACATTCCCTCCATGGTATTTCCATGCATTGTTCCGCTCTCTCCCCAGTGTTCAGCTAGAAGGACAATGGGAGAAAGTGGTTCCACATTTCCATCCGTCTATACACAAATGGAGTCAACCCATGCTGACTCATTTTTATTTTTTTATTCCCCGAAAAAAAGCTCCCAGGGCAGGAAAAGAATGCTGGATAAGGCCTGTCCATAGTCGTGTGTTCCCTAGCATCCCACAGAGGGATGTTGTTGCTATTATTTTAACAGCAGATCTCTGCTGTTGTTGCTATTTTAATGGCAGATTTTAAAGCTTCCGCTGACATTGGTACAGACCCTGAAGCTCAGCTAGAGAAACAGAGGTGGTGAGCAGATGGTGATACAATGGAGGAATGTTGTATCTATAAATATTCTGGTGAAATTAATCTCCAGTGTTCCACACAAGAGCCAACAAACTGCACTAAACCCTTAATATGGGGTTTAAATTAGTCTTATGTGGTAAATGGGTTCTTAATCTAGGTTTCTCAGTCAGGGAGATTTTCGCTCAGGGGATGTAACTATTTATACCAAACCACCAAAACAAAAATTATGAAAGGTTCATTCTGTGTTAATTATCATTAGAAAAATATTAACATTTACCAAATAAGGGGAAATGTTTCCTTCTGAGTTGTCAGGGCTTCTAAAACAGCCCAAGGGAAGGGGTAGTGGTGAAAGTGCAGTGATCTCCAGGAAAATGCTGCTGAACAGTTTGTCAGAGTCAGCATTAATGTTACAGTGCATTAGTCGAACCTGTAACAACTCACATCTCCTTCCAGAAAAATCAAGCAAGTAAAATTACATTCATAAACCTCCAAAGGGTTTTAATAATGTAGTTTAATACACTGAGCTTTTCAAAACAATAGTTAGGACTGAAGCTTTGTGTTCAAATGGCATTCTTGACTTCACCATGTCTGAGTGTCCTTTAGGCACTGGCTGATGGGTCTCACACACACACAGGTTTATTTAGCATTGATTGAACACTCAGATACCAACCGAAACAAAATGAATAGGATCAAAACCAATGTGGCCTGAGTCTGGATTAAGGTCAAGCAGCAGGTAAGTAGCAGGATTTGGAGGACACTGTCCTCACTCCTCTGCCCTCATCAGCCGGAAGTGCAATATCCTTTAAACCAAGCTGACAAGAAGCCTGCAAACCATCTTACGGATGTCTCTGTGAATTTGCAGAGTCTCTAAACCAACAGTTTTGAGTTTTGACATTCTGCTTCTATCTCCAGGTGCTGATTTGTTCACTAATTGTGATACATTGCATTTTGTTAGCTATTGTGGGAAAGAAGAGGAAATGTTGTGTTTAAAAGATCTGTGTCAAGAACAAAAGGGCACAGAGGATCAGTGCCTTCTAGCAGCATATGCATAACCGTTATGCAGTTGGGTTTTTTTTCCTAAGGTGGCACTCAGAACTGAAAGTGGAAGAATGAAGCTATACAAATTACAAAAACTGCATTGAATTTTGGAACATTATTTTTTCATCATCCTTGCATAAGCACATAAAATAGCTCTAGCCTAAAGCATCTCGTTTGACCACTGGGATATAAAAGGTAAGGGGGTAGATTGTCTGTCTATATATCAAAAATTTCAGCTATATTTCTTAGGAAATTAGGCTCACAGGAGCCCGTCAGCTGGTCAATTTTCTCTTTCCCAATAATATTCTGGACCCACTGATCCAAATTGACTCACTGATCAGCTTCAACCAACTTTGACAGCCGGACAGAAGTCTCAAAGGAATGAAGTATCTACAAATTCTGTGAAAATCAAGGGCTAAACAAATTAGCACCCTCGACTAGGAGGGTCTTTGGCTACTTGCTCTATGTGCTCAGCCAGGCAGAACATTCTGAGACAGGAGCTAGACAGAGAAAATGCTACCTTGTGCGTGGCTGTAGTAGACAAGTTGGGACTGAAATTGGGTTGCTATGGGATATTCAGGGGAAAGCATGTGGAGCTGAAAATGCTGATAAACCACAGGATACAGCCATTGTGGAAGGGGCAGCAGGAACTAACATTTCTGTGATGGGAACATCAGGGTAAAATGTAAGTCATTAGTCCATCTGCTTCCAAGAAGCTTGCTTCTTTTGCCGAAATACCCTTTAAAAGTCATTAAGACTTCAGGGCCCAGAAAAAGAAGAACAGAACTAGGCCTTTGGAGTGGAAAACGCTCATAAAATCTTCCTGAAGTGCTGCTATGTGGTTGTTCGCATTTTAATTTACAAGATCTAAATGCTAACATCTCACCTGTGCTCTGCACATGGTTCTCAGTAAAATAACTGCACCAGTGTGCCAGAAGAGAGAAGAAGAAAGAGAGATTGCCTCTCTTCTCCAGAACTTTCCTGCAACTCAAGTCCAAAAACTGAGTAATAGCGAAACACCTTTCCCCAACTTTTATCTCAGGTTGATACCCAGAAAGAAAGATAATTTCTCACCTAACAGCTCAACCCACTGTCATTCCCATTCTTCCTGTTGGGTCTGATAGAGGTTTGTGCAGTGACTTTACCTAGCTCTGTAAGATGACAGTAGGTTTGCAGTCTATCTCCACCAGCTCCAGCACAAGTTAAGTGTAGCGTGCTATGGCTAGATTAGATTTTTCAATTATAGTCGTGCATGTCAGTATCATACCTCGAATTTGATAGCATCTTTGAAAATGTGTAAATTATTTAAGCCCTTTTTTTATCTGTTTCAAATGCAGCTTAAGCTTTTATGTTCAAGTAAGTGTCTAAATTGCATCTGATGTATTTTCCAGCTCCCAGTTGCTTCAGTGAGACTATTTTTCTGAATAATGACATATAAAGGGTCACAATTTCATTTTGCTTAACATTCTGTCTTGTGTTGCCACCATAAAAGTTGACTTAATAAAAACTGCAATTTCTGAATGGACTTATCTTAACTTCCATCATCAGAACAGCTACATATGAAGAATAAGATCGTGCACCAGGGAAATGAAATCAAATTCCCACTGGAGTTCAGTGGCAAGCAACAAAAAGCCTTGACAGTTTTGCATTGAAAGGAAAACATAGGATGAAAATTCCTCACCTCACAACTACAATAATTTCAATACATGCTATTCTAATAGCTATTTCTGTTTAAAACTCTGCACTTATAACATGAAAAATTACATTCCTCTCTGTAGGGTCTGTCCCTTACTGGAGTTACACAACACATCTAGCGTTTCTATAATTGAAGTGTTAAAGAAATATATTTTACTCCGTATACTTTGTTGTTTACTTTTTGCCACGGACGGAACCCTGTGCAGTTTCCATTTCCTCTACAAGTAGGCGCTGATCCTACAAACACACAAATGTGAGCTCACCTTTCCTGCTGGGAGGGATTTGGATGCGAGACTCACTGCAATAAAGGACATGAACACATTTTGGCAGGATCAAGACCCCAGGTAGCAAGGAGGAAACTGGCTAACAGAAACTACCTTTGCAAACACAAAGAGAGATCCCAGAAACAAAAATTAAAGTTTTATATGTTTTTAAATGCCAGCTAGAGTATTCAAAGAGAACACTGACAGAAACTGGAGGATTTCAAACCTAAACAGGTTTTTTTAAGCCGGAGTTGAGACTGTCCCTTTAAGGATTTGCTTAGTTTGCAAATCTACTGCCCAGGGTTTGCTTAGTTTGGCTTTTACTAAACTATTATTTTCTTTGCTAAGAGATTCAGTGACTGAAAGTACAGCTTTTTCTTCCTCACAGCTATTTGCCCCTTACCATTGAATATTTTCCCTCCAGCTTTTGCCCTTGCCTTGTTCACGGGATGTAAATGACGCAGGAATTTTGGCTGCTCTGCTCCAGTTTAGTAGAGTGATAATCTCAGGCAAACACTTGCAATCTATCTTTCATTAAAAGAGCTTTTTGCACTTCTGTTTAACACTGGGAATTTTTGCAATTGCCCTTCTAAAAGAGGATTTCATCTCCACTTTTGCCTGGTGGGAAACCCTTGCTGCCACAAATATATCTGCTGGATAAATGGGAATGCTCTTGTTGTCAAGTAGTTCTCACCAAAGAGAGCAGACAGTTCTGCCTTCATCTCCTGGACATTAGGTACTTGCTGCAAACTTAATTGGATAATTCGATGCATAAAACAGTGCTTCTTCCACTGAAAAGCAAGACATTTTTTTGCTGCCCTATACAAAAGCAGGTGTTTAAATTCCACTGTAAAATGAACGTAGCTTTCACTACCAAATGCCTGAAACCTCTTGCAGAGCATGGTTCTCTTATTTCTAGCCGTCAAAAATAACACTAATATCTAAGATTTCTTGCCATAACAAACTTTAAGTGTAAAATAGGAATAGAAAATACTGGTATTTCTAAAATGCTTAAAACATGTTTAATGTTTAAATTCAGGATTTTAGTCATCCTAGAAAAAATATTAGACTACAGCTTTATTAAAACAAAAAAACACCTATCCAAAATATTATTAGTAAAATGTACATATAATGTACATTTTATAAATCTGTCTATATATAGACTTATACAATGCAGGGAAAGTATATCGCAAACAAACTGGGATTTGAACCAAAATTCTTTGCTGTTCAATGTCAGTCACTTTTTCTGAACTGGTAAGAGCAGTAGGAGTTTCTTCCCTGAAAAAAATCCCCAATTGCTAAAGAGAAGAAATCCTAGAACAGAAACAAAAAAGAGACGGAGAACTACATTCACTAAAAATGTGGGACATTAGATATTTGACAAAAGCCATTGTCACTGTTAAGCTTTTGTTTAAATACAGTGGGCTAGAGTTCTCAGCTACTTGCTGAATCTGGCCCCAGATAGGTATCTACAGACTCTTCTGAAGAGAAACAAAAGAAACAAATATTTTAAAATAACATTTGAAAGTCATGTCCTCATAAAAAAATAACTATTGTATCTATGAGAAGGTAGCCAAAATTTAACTCAATAAAATAAAAATATTAAATCTCCAAATTTGTAAATCACTTGTGTCAGGGACTTAATCACTGACTGATTCCTGTTCTTTCCATACCAAATCAGGGTGCGTTTCAAGACAACAATTTGAATTGGGAAACCTGTTATTTTTAATTGCTCTGCAAACTAAGTCTTCATCTTTAGATTGCTCTCTGCACCCTCAAGTGAGAAATTACTGCTTTCTACTCCCTTGTTTATTTTTAAGATATCCAAGGAGAAAGGGTTTTTCTCTCAACATCTTAGAGGAAGAGGAAACATATCTCAGAAATTCCTAATTTTTCACTAAATATTCCTTTATAAAATGGAGATTTCACCTGTAATTAATTGTGCACTGAAACAACACAAGACCTCCGTTCTGCTTCACAAAACTTTCATTGTTTCTTCATTCTTCATTTAGGGTTTTCATTGCATTGAGATTTTGAGTTCCTACTCCAATATCGTCGAGCATATATTTTGAATTTATTATTAAATTATGTCAAACTCAGACCACAAATAATTACAAATAATTACAAATAATTACAAATCCTGGTCAAAGTCCCCATTGTCCTAATGGCAGAGACACCAGGGAAGAGTTAAGAGTATTTGACACATTGCACTCAAAGTTTGCATACGAAATGAAGGTCACATCTTAGTATGTACATGGAAAAAAATTTAGCCAACCGCAGTGTAAAGGGTTGGTGTAAATGTTGTCTTATCAAAGGAAGGTGACTAACCAGCAACACCTTTAAAATATTATTCTTCATACAACTGTAATGTCTTACAACTGTAAGATGTGGATGTGGGTTGCCGCTCCGCTGTACTGCTGAAAGTGAGCAAAGGAGTCTAAGTGTGTGCAACAGCTCCAGTACTAACAATGAATAGTCTATTACTTCAGAAGTAAAGCTAGATAAGCATCCTGATTTGCAGGAGAAAAGTCATGGCTCAGATGAGTCAAAAATACTACAACTGTGACTCTGGAGTAAAGAAAAAAGGAAGCAGAAATAGGGAAAAAAGACTAAAAAAGAAATACATTTCTTTTTCAGGAAAGAAATACAAAATAACTAGTATACACTTCATTAGATGACCATAGTAATAATAATCTTTTTCTTCCCATTTGTCTGCGCAGCAAACATCACTGTGTAAATGCTACAGTGAATAGCAACTATCTGAGATGTAATTATTCATATTTTAATTCAGTACTGTCAAGCATTTTCATGAGCACTCAGCAATTGTCTGAATATTCATAAAAAACATGATTTAGAGACAGTTCATAAATAAATACCCTCATTCAACTACAAATAACTGTAATAAGGAAACATTTCTACTATTCATAATTCCACATTTAAATTACATGGCCAGAGCCAGAGTGACACTTTAAAAAGTTTGTGCTACTGCCCACAAAAGGTACCTGCCTTTTCCCTCCATCCCCCAGAAAAACATACAAATAAACAAAATAACAAGTAGAAATTTAGAGTAGAGGAGAAGACTGAATTATCTGTGGTAGCTGATTATCATAAGTTAAATTGTTCCTTTAACAATGAGAGATGTGCTATGCATGATTTAATTAGCAGTTATATATTGCCTCTAGGTATACCTATATAATGAATAACTACACTCATTGCAATAATGACCAACATGTTCTCTCAGGCACATCAAAAATTTCTGTATACTGACAATTTCAATATTAATAGTATAAAGCACTGAAATATCTGATCCTTATATACAATGGAAATCAATAACGTACAGCCAATGCAACTGCATCATAAAATAGACTTAAAACAACTCCATGTGTACTGTCCTGGGGTTATAAAAAGACTGCAGGCCTGAATAAAAGTAGAAAAGTAGAAATAGGATTGTATATATTATTCTAAAAATTCCTATGGAGTTCACTGTAAGAGAAAATATTTCATCTAGAAGAGTCCTTATAATTTTTCCTGAAATTCCTGGTCTTTTCATGTCAAACCATGGAGAACAAAGGCCATGGGAAGCAACCCTGTTCTTTTTCCTGAAAGCTTCTGTTTGTTTGAGAAATTTTTCCTTTTTTTCCCCAGGCCTCTGACATATCTAAACTGTACCGAATGATTATGTGTTTGTCTCATATAATGTACTAAGTTGCCTTTAGGAAACATCCAATTCATTATTTGGAAAAAAGCAAAACCAAAAACCAAACAGGAGGATATCCAGAGTCAGGGAGAAAGTCTGAAAAGAGTTTCTAATTCTTCCTCACGGCATGATCAGCCAGTGGGTAGGAAATTAAGCCCTGAACCACCTCCTTTTCTACCTGTTTCACCTCTGTGCTTCCCAAAGGTGATTCCTGTTTCTGACGCTTTTCTACTCCTTTACCCCTATTAACTCGCTTCTTTCCCATCTCACTATCATTTCATCTCCAGGAGGATAGTGTACACACACAACTCAACATTAAAATGAAGCGAACACAGCAGTGACCTGGTGCTTTCACTCATGCATCACATCCCTTGTCCCCACCAAGGGAGCTCCTCAGAACTATATGGGGCACGCAGTTCTCACCCAGGCTGAGCTACAGCATCGGCCAAACTCCTGTTCTCCCTGATTTGTTTTTCCTCTACCACTTCTCAGCCCAAGGACAAGTCAGCACGTACAGAAGCCAGGAACATCCTAGTCCAGCCGGTGTCCGAGAGTACCACCTGTGGCAGGACATCTGACATGGCAAAAGGACAGAGGCAACAAATGCCCCAGACAGTTTCCATCCCCTTTCGGGGCTGAACTGGTTTTCTGTTAAAGGCTGTAACCATACTAGATTACTTGCTCGTGTGCCCCATATGTACTCAGTCAAGCCTCTCTCCATTTTTTCTAAATTAATTATTCCCAGATTACCCTGGATAAACGATGCTCAGCGCCTTAATGTAACTCAGGCAATCAGTCCTGAAACACTTAATAAACAGCCACTTCACAATCTAATCTTTCATTCCAAGAAGCAGAAGTGGAGTTTTTTTCCCTGAAGTTGCATTATATGACTATATTTTCACTAAAGCTATTAATTATTGTCCGTTTCTGTAGTGGCACACGGCTAGCCACCTCTGCAGCCGCCCTCCTTTTCCCCAGTCCAGGTGCAATTTCCTGAGTTATGGAGTAAACAGAATTACTATGTACAGAATAATCCCAGCAGTCCCTAACAGGGCAACGTAGGCTTTCTGCAGCTCCGTCAGGACCTGCACAAAAGAACTGTGATGTTACAGTCTTATGTGGGCAACATTCCCAAGCATTGAAGTGAATAGCATGACTGGCTTGCTGCTAGGCAGATGGAGACTTTGCTAGCATGGTTTGACGGTAAATTAAGAATTTTTTTGTTTGCTCCGAGGAGCCTGGCACAGTAAACCTCCAAATCCTACAATAATAAATCTTCTATTTATCTTTTAAATTCTGGAGCAAAATAAAAACCACCAGGCACCCACGGCCGTGTGCTGTATTCTCTATTTTTCCGGCTTCCTCCAACCTTGTGGCATAAAAAGATTAAGTTATCTGAAGTAAAAACCAACTTCTCAGCTTAAAAATAACAGCCTTGTTGCCTAGTATGGAGCACTGTTTTATTATATTACACAATAAAAAGGCAGGAACACTTAGAAACTGCAAAGGCAGGCATAATCCAGAAACCTATGTCTGATCCAACCTGATAGTTTTCATACTATGAGGCATTTGCAGGAAAACTGAAGAGCAGAGGAAAACATGATCCTTCCATAGCATAAATGATCACCCAGGCATTAACCTCACTGTCATTATTATTTTATTCATACAGACTGACACAGTATCCCAGCAGACGAAAAATAAATCTCCGTACTTAAATCAAAATTATTCCAATCCTGGCAGTTGTGCTGAGGAAGAGGCTACTTTCTGGCTGTCACTGTCTGTTTAGGGCATCTCAGAGAAGAAATCAAGCAAGAGGTCAAGATCTCCAAGGTGATTACACATTCTTAAGGCCACTGAAAACAAGGTCGCAAAAGCTGCACACTTGAAAATCAGCACCGAAAAGTCCTTTGAAATGCAAATGTTCAGCATCTTGCAGAATCAGGCTCTCTAACAGCTGCCTGCCAAGTGTGTTTCCACATAGCCTTCTCCTTATTGCGTTTTCCAATGTCACAGAACACTTTCAATGTCTTTGGTTTTTAACTTGGCAGATACCTGATAAATAAAAGAACAAACTCAGGGGCAATACATGTATTTGCAAAAAGATGTGTCAACTAAAAATCCCATTATTGTACGGTATTTTATTAAAAGTTAAGGCAGCCACAGCAGCTGAGTCCAGTAAAACCCCAAGGCTGAAGCTGGCTTTTAAAAAACTCAGTGGGAGCATTTCCAGTAAGGTCTGAGGGGGTACAACGGAATGGCCAACAGGTCGTCTTCTACTATTTTTTTGCCCTGATAAGAAAGATTGCTTAAAACACAATAAAAATAAATTTGCATTCTAGCTGTGCAAAGTGCATCTGCATGCAAAGCTGAAAGAGGGATGACAGGGCAGCCCTGGGATAATTTCTTCGACAGATCTAAGTGATGCTTGCAGAAGTGATGACAATAACACCTATGAACATTTAATAACTGACCTTTTAACAGGATCCTCTGAGCAGAACTGAGGACAATCCAGTGGGGCAAGTAGGTGAAAAAAAATCTGTGAATCTCTCAATTTATTCCCAAGGTCCTGTCTTCCTCAGCAAACTCAAACTTACAGAACTGATCTGCAGGCATTTCTGGGATAAAGCAACAAGAAGGTATCTTTGAAGACTCCCTAACTGACTCATCATATGCACTATACATTTGTAAATGTTGTGATGTGTTCTCCTTATAATTATTTTCTGTCCGTAAGCATCCACACAGTCATCCAACACTTCTGATATCTTATTTAGGGATACTGCTATTAACTCTTTAGAGTTATTCTTTAGAAACTGTAAATCGGTTCCTTTAAAGGTGCTTGGCAATAATTTCTTCCCAAGCTCTTTTCCAAGAGCTACACGTGTGGACATTGCTGAAAATGTCAAATTAAGAATACTGGAAGATTTCCTTCCCAAAAAGCAAGAGCTTAAGAAGAATGAGCAGGTGCAGATGCAGTGCAGGGAAACTGTCCACTGTGACAGGGACTGAATTATACCACGCAAGAGTTTAGCTGCATTATATATATATA
>NW_010131516.1:1598-1834 GCF_000699245.1 Pterocles gutturalis | reverse complement strand
TGGACTTGGTTTTGGGTACCCCCCCGGAGGCTGGCACCTCCCTGCAGGGAGGGGGGGTCCCTACCAAAGGGGGTCCCAGCCAGGAGCTGCCTACGCCCCTGCCGTGCCGTACGGCACCGCTCCCCACCCCAGCGCAAAGTCATTGAGATGGCATCGCCCAGCACCAGTGGGAGGTGACCTGGCTGGGTGTCACCCCACCTTTTGCAGCCCCCCCAGTTGTCAGAGGTTATAATCAC
>NW_010131516.1:1279-1515 GCF_000699245.1 Pterocles gutturalis | reverse complement strand
GGGTTCGCACGAGTTTACAGCGGGGACCACCCCGTGGGGCACTTACCCAGGCAGGGAAATAGGCTTCGGGCTCAAAATACTTCCCGTAGTGTTTGTTACGCTTGAAGTCGCCCAGGTCGGCTTGGAGGGCGAAGGCGGTGAGGAGGAAATAGGCTTCCTCGCGCAGCATGCACTGCGAGTGCAGCACTTGCTTCCGCAGGTGCCAGTAGTAGTAGTACCGCGCCGTCCGGTCACTT
>NW_010131516.1:353-1210 GCF_000699245.1 Pterocles gutturalis | reverse complement strand
TAAAGCCAGGGCTCCCCTTAGGGGGTGCAAAACCCCAGCTGCTTCACTGTGCTGACATTTCCAGACCTCCCACAGCCAATAACCCCCCAAAAGCATCCCCACGGGGCTGCAGATGCCACCGTGTCCCCACGTGCCCAAGACCCCGAAAATCTTTTTTCCCCTGACACAGGACCTGAAGCTCCCACCCGGCCACAGACACACGTGTGAATTACAATCAAGCCATGGTTGCGACAAACCCCTAACCATGATGTCCCCAGCCCCCTAAAAAGCTCCCTCCTCGCGGGCGGGGAGCACTGTCCCCACATGCCCCTGCACAGTGGGGGGCAGGGAGCAGCTGCTCAGCACCCAGCCTCAAACAGTCCCAGCTTTTGGGATGTGAGCAGCATCCCGCAGCATCCCACAGCATCCCATGGCATCCCACAGCATTCCACTGCATCCCACAGCATCCCACCACATCCCGCAGCATCCCACCACATCCCGCAGCATCCCGTGGCATCCCGCAGCATCCCACGGCATCTCATGGTATCCCACGGCATCCCATGGCATTCCACAGCATCCCACTGCATCCTGAAGTATCCCCCAGCATCCCACCACATCCCACAGCATCCCGCGGCATCTGACAGCATCCCGCAGCATCTGACAGCATCCCACAGCATTCCCCAGCATCCCGCAACATCCTGGAGCATCCCGCAGCATCCCACAGCATCCCGCAGCATCCCGCCACATCCCACAGCATCCCGCAGCATCCTGCAGCATCCCATAGCATCCCAAGGCTGCACAACCCCAGCGAGCACCCCGGGGTGCTCCCCTCCACCTGCTCCCCCCCCACCCAAGCCCAGGGGGTCCCCATGGTGGGG
>NW_010131516.1:0-343 GCF_000699245.1 Pterocles gutturalis | reverse complement strand
GGCTGCTCCCTACCTGATGAGCCTGCCGTTCTCCACGTAGTACTGCACTCGGAAGTGGATGATCATCGGGGGGCCAAACTGGTCGATCCCCTGGAACCCAGGAGATTTTCAGGGCTCCCATGGAGACCCCGGCATCACGCCTCAGCCCCCCCAGCCCCTCGCCTCGGCCACCCCCTTGTCCTCCCGGTGTGAAGCCAGAGAGAAGAGATCACTCACTAACACCAATCACTTTTTTTTTTCCCCTAAATTAGAACTTGACACTCATTTTCCCCCCGAAATTGCTGAAACTTGAAGGGGATTTGGAATTAAAGAAGGAGGAGGCTGGTTAGGGACCACCCGGGCG
>NW_010131515.1:14611-25454 GCF_000699245.1 Pterocles gutturalis | reverse complement strand
ATGGGGTGCTGAGGAGCGAGTGGTGTGTTCGTCTTGAAGCTCATTCATTCTGCTTTCTCCTCCTCTGTCGGTGTTGACAAACATTGGTGCTGGTGGGAGTCCTCCCTGTCATGTGCAGAAGTTGGTCTTTCCATCAGACAGTCTTGTGAGAATAGTTTAGCGTGACATTAAATATATATAAAGATCTTCTTTATTCCTTTTCAAATGGCTCATGAGTCATCTCTGTTGGCCGCTTGTCTGCGATACTTGTCCACGCTTGTCTGATGCTTACGATTCTGATTTGGAAAATTGGTGTTGAGCTCTTCCGTCAGTCTGTGTTGAAAAAAGTAGCGTTCCACGTGAACTGGCAGAATAGAAGCGGATAGCTGCGTAAAAATGTGGTGTCACTGCTTGTTTACATCTTTTTGTGACTTCCAAGAGGTAGGAACTAGTTGGCTTCACTCGTTTTCTGTGGTCTCAATGCTGTTTGGGTGGTAGCACTCAATGGAGGTGCTCTTCTGTTTGATTCCTTTTTGTAAAACATTGCTAGTCAAATAAAATTTTGTCATCAAAAGTCCATTTTTAGGGTTCTGGAGATGTGGATGCATCATCACTTCAATATTCATAGGGTACAGATTTCACCAAATATCCTGCCTGTTGTTTTTCATACACAGCGCTTAAAACCTTCTAGTTTTCCAATACCTACCTTGACCTGGTTTGACTTGGCTGCTGAACGTGTTACCAGCTGGTAACAGGGCTTCAAGGCAAGGCCACCTGCTTCAGAGCTTGTTCACACAAACGGTAATGACAGTGGAGGCCCTTGGTTCAGGATTTCAGACTCCAGAGGTTGTGTAGTATTTACTGTTTGTAAAAATGAAACTGAAATCAGTAGTTGTCAAGCTGGTGGAGTGGTGGCATGTTCCAGGTGGGGCACAGAGCAGGTGAACAGATCTGCTCCGCGTCAGAAGGTGGGAAGTTGTGGTGACAGTCTTGAGGGGAGTGTGGGAAGAGGAAGGAGAGGATGAAGGGCAGGGCTTGAGGCTGACAGTTTTCTTAAATGAGTCAACTGCAAAATAACTGTGAACCAAAGCTGATTATTTTTTTTAAGATCTGAGAAGACACAAGCCTTTGCCCAAAATCCAGAGCCCTGGTGTTGCTTGTTACCCTTGAATA
The DNA here is from genome assembly GCF_000699245.1 of Pterocles gutturalis. Taxonomy (NCBI): domain Eukaryota; kingdom Metazoa; phylum Chordata; class Aves; order Pterocliformes; family Pteroclidae; genus Pterocles; species Pterocles gutturalis. Next base: position 24,302 of record NW_010131515.1, on the reverse strand, counting down.
ATCACCTTTGGACAGAGCTGCTTGTTTCTGTAAAGTTTTAGTTGAATTGGACATTTCCAGTACTCTCTGCAACTTAGTGGCTGGTAATAAAGCTTTTTTCCCCTGTCTGACATGGGAGATTATTTTAAGCATCAGAAGGTTTAAGGAGTGCGGTTGTCACTGACTTCAGAACCACTTTTTCCTGGAATCTGCCCTAGAGGTGGTGTCAAAGGGAGAGGAATTGTGACTGGACAGTTGTGCAGGTTTTGCAGCGCTCTGCAGTGTGTTCAGGCATGAATGCTGATGTTTTGTGAAATACAAAGGAATTGGGAAGTGGACAGGACACTTATTGCCTGCAATTGAAGTGGAAAAATAAACTGTGAAAGTAAATTTAGATGTCTTGGAAACAAAACAAATGTGAAGGGGTTTGCTTTTGAGACACCTGGTTTAACAGGATAGAAGGGTAACTGCCGTTTGAATCACTGCAGCTCAAGCACCCCAAAGCACAGCCTGGGTCACGCTGTCCAAAGCCAGACCTGAGTATCTGCGAAGCTGAGTAGCACCCGCTGACCTTGCAGGTGAGCTGGGTCAGTCAGGGTTGGGTACTTGAAGAAGCAAATGTGTGCTTGCTTTTACATCCCACCCTGCTCAGGAGGATGACAGGCAGTATTTGTCACTAAGGGATTGTCGTTGACCCAGTGTTCCCTCTGTGGCCTTAGTACCAGGACTTGCTCCTCATAGTAAGAGAGGTAAAGTAACTTCCAGGGGAAAAACAATTGCCTTCCAGCTACTGTTTATGGGGGGAAGGAGAAAGTCTTGTTTGCTCTGTCTGCATTTCTGAGGCATTCAGCGAAATAATGTCTGTTCTCTAGGTCTGCTTTGTCATGAATAGGCTTCTAAGAATGATTTGTTAAAACACCGTGACAGTCCTGTAGCTTTAGCCTGCACAGGTCTGACAGCTTTTTATTTGTGGTGCTGTTAGTGTGTTTTTTACTGACTTTCTGTAAAAAGAAAATCTTAATTAGCAATTCAGTAGCAGATTTTACTAAAATATGTAAAGAAACTCAGAAAAAAAAACCCCAGCAACAACCCTGCTTTCTACTAATTGTAGCTGTGGTTGAAATAATTGGAACTGTTTGCCCTAGGAACCTGAAGGGGTTTCTTTATATATTTCTTTTGCCTAATTTTGGAAATCTCTGTGGACTGAGCTGTGCCTTTTGCACAGATATCTGCAGCATCTCCGGAGTTTTGGTCAGCAGCTGTGGTGTTACCTTTGTGAGTGTGTGCTGGGGGGGAAGCCCGAGGCTTGGCAGCCTAATGACTCCACACAGAAATGTATTTTGTAGGGAGTGAATGTATGCCCCACACAGAAATGTATTTTGTAGGGAGTGACTGTATGCCTTGGCTTTGTGTGGCCAGGTTTTGGTAGCAGGGGCTACAGGGGTGGCTGCTGTGAGAAGCTGCTGGAAGCTTCCCCTGTATCCGACAGAGCCAACGTCAGCTGGCTCCAAGACAGACCTGCCGCTGGCCAGGGCTGAGCCAGTCGGTGATGGTGGTAGTGCCTTTTGGGGTGGTATATTCAAGGAGGGGAGAAACACCCCATGAAAACAGCAGCAGAGAGAGGAGTGAGATGTGAGAGAACCAACTCTGCAGACACCCAGGGCAGTGAAGAAGCAGGAGGAGGTGGTGGTCCAGGCTCCAGAACCCTGCAGCCCGTGGTGAGACCCGGTGAGGCAGCTGTGCCTCTGCAGCCTGTGGAGGTCCATGCTGGAGCAGAGATCCACCTGCAGCCCGTGCAGGACCCCATGCCGGAGCAGGTGGATGCCTGAAGGAGGCTGTGACCCTGTGGGAAGCCCAGGCTGGAGCAGGCTCCTGGCAGGACCTGTCACCCATGGAGAGAGGAGCCGATGCTGGAGCAGGTTTGCTGCAGGACTTGTGAACCTGTGGGGGACCCACACTGGAGCAGTCTGTTCCTGAAGGACTGACCCTGTGGAAGGGACCCAAGCTGGAGCAGTTTGTGAAGAACCACAGCCTGTGGGAAGGAGTCATGCTGGAGAAGTTTGTGGAGGACTGTCTCCCATGGGAGGGACCCCATGCTGGAGCAGGGGAAGAGTGAGGAATCATCCCCCTGCGGAGGAAGAACCATCAGAAACAACGTGTGATGGACACATAACCCCCATTCCCTGTCCCCCTTCGCCACTCAGGGGGAGGAGGTAGAGAAATCAGGAGTAAATTTAAGGCTGAGAAGAAGGGAGGGGCAGGGGGAAGGTGTTTTTAAGATTTGGGTTTATTTCTCATTATCCTACCCTGATCTGATGGGTAATAAATTAATTTTTCCCCAAGCCGAGTCTGTCTTGCCCATACCAGTAATTGGTGAATGATCTCTCCCTGTCCTTATCTTGACCCATGAGCCTTTTGTTATATTTTCTCCCCCTGTCCAGCTGAGGAGGAGGAGTGATAGAGCAGTTTGGGCACCTGGCATCCAACCAGGGTCAACCCACCACAACGTGTTAACCAGAGGGTTTGGAAGACTTTTCATCCTGATGCTGTATTGCCCGAGGGTCTATATCCTGGTTAAAATGTGACTGCTCTGCCAATCCTGCTGGGATCCTCGAAAGGTTAGGACTCCTGTTGTGCTGTTAGGTCTGTCAACATAAGAAGAGGGGTTTTAAGACTAGATAATGTGTGGAGAGGTGGTCGGGAGGGTACTTGTGAAATAGCTCCTCAAATAGATGCGGGAGGCATTTGCTAACAAGCTGAAGTTAAGATGAAGCTCGTTTCTGCAGACTGTGGAGGCTGCTCATGTTCTAACAGCAGCTCCTGTAGGAACTGATGTGGTGGTACACTGATTAGTCACACATGTTCTCCTGGAATTAACACCACTGTGCTGATAGATGTGTGGTGGAACTAAAACTTGGTTCGTGTAACTGAGTGTGTTAATGGTAAATTTTGTAGTGCTCAAAGCATGCTGTGATTTGTCACCAGCACCACGGAGTGTAAGGGTTTCTGTGTGTCTGCAGTGGGAAGTAGGAAGCTCTGGCCTTATTTAGGCGCTGTTGTCCCCATGGGTTATTGAAAACAGTAGAAAGACAAATGAAACTGGAAACATAGTTGGCCTTTAAAAAGGGATGAGTAAATGCTTCTATAGATTCTGTAAATCAACCTATGCTGCTTCTGCCAAGTGTTTGCCTGAATTTTGAGATGTCTTGGTGAGAGATGTCCTTGTTCTTGGACAGGCCTCCTTTCATCAAAAGGAGCTTAACAGGATGCACGCGCTTAGGGTCTCGCCTGCAGCCATGTTTTTGAAGGGTTTATCACATGTCTCCATCTGATAACGGTATGTGGACACTCTATATAGCACCAGCTAAAATATTTGGCAAAAGTCACGAAAAGGAGCTGCTCACATAGATACAGGAATATTGCTACATCTCTTCAGTAAGCATGTTGTAAATCTGCTTTTTGTTGGGTGCCACAGGAGGTCATATTCCTCCCAGCTGGAGGTCGTCATGTTCAGATCAGTGGCATCACCTTTATGTCCCGTATGCGTGTTTTTTACCCTGTGTCTTATTCTGGTGTGCAGAAATAGCGATACACCTTCTGCAGTGCGGAATATGAGCAATAGCTCCGTCGCTGTGCAGCTCACTTCAGGTTTTGGAGACCCTGAGGTCCCTGGAAGATACCCAGTGGTAGATCTGTGCAGGGTTGAAACCACCGCTGAGACTTGGGTGCCGTGGTGTGCCCTGGGCTAGCTGTGATGGGGCCGAATCTCGCTTTTGGTGCTGGTTCCGTGTTTGTACTCCTCACACTTGGAGTATCACAGTGTGACAGAACGTTGAATGTAATGGATTTGTTTCTGATACTATTAGTAGTAAATTTGTTGAATAAATGCTGATCACAGGGTGGCTGCGTGCGTGAAAAGATGAACGGCGTTTAAAGATGTAGTATTTAGATATCCATTCCACGCTTCAAAAACTTCAGCTGAGCTGCTGCATCTCATTCGTTTTGTGCATTAAGTGCCCGTAAATAGAGGCCACCCGGAAGGAGGAGAGGGTGCAATCTGCCTCTCTTCTTTTCAAAAGCCTGTGCAGAGAAGGCTTCCTGGCCTGTACAATGCCTTCTGAATCGCTTTTTTCATGCTTGCTAGCTGAAAAGCTAGCCTGAATTCCAGCTGAAGTTTCAATAGATGTAAGGAGATCAAAGAAATTCTTTATCCTGTAGATGAAGGCTTAAAATGTGCTATTTGTGGGGTTTTGCAGATTTTTATCTTTTGTGGGCTGCTGGCCGGATTCTGCCCTTCAGTCACTTGATGTGGACACTCTGCTATGGCTGTGGAACTTGAAAGGCTTGTTTAAGAAACAGTTATGAAGGGTCACGCTTCAGAAAGTGATGTCTCCCTTAACCTTTCCCAGACTGTTGGTTTCAGGGGGTCAGCATCCTGGGCTGTGTGGGGCAGAGGTGCAGGAGAGGGGCTGGCTGAGGCCCAGGGAGGGGTTCCCCTTCGTGCTGTGTGGATGGAAGGACTCCTCTGATGGAGAGAACTCCTCCAGCAGTCCTGTTTCCAGACCACAGATTTGAAGGAAAGGTAAATGTTCCAGAAGATGTTAAAGAAGCCTTAAACTGGGTCTAAGACACAACCAACTACATGTGATGTTGCTCCTGATTTGAACGATTTTAATTAAAATAGAGGAACAGAATGCTATCAGAATGAGGACTAGAGTGGCTGTTGGATGTAATCTTTAATTTGGTTGGTAGTGTTGAGGAATATCTTGGTATATGAGAGCATCTTGTTTTCTTGGGGCTCGAGATACTGAGACAACTTTGGATGAGAGCACATGACTCATTAGAGTTTTAATAGTGAAACAGGGCCTCCCCCTACAGAATCCCTGCTGTTGCATCCCCTCTGTATTGCATTTGAGTCTATCTTTAAACTGTCCTTCTTGCCAGTTTGCCTGATTCCAGGGCAATCGTACCGGTTTATACCTTTCAGATTGGGCAGTTCTTTTGGGGACTGGCGTCTCCATTTGCCATTTCATTCCTGGGTGCCATCTGCCCTCAGATCTGGGAACAGGCTGGCTCCCTGGCTGTGGTGGAACACTGGCTGTTTGTACTCACAGGGATTGTGCTCGAGCGCAGCAGATGGGGAATTTGTTTGTATCCGTTTTTCTGTACTATCAGAATTATTCTGTTGCTACGCATAAGGTAAAGCAAAGCTTCTTAGACTTCAGCCTAGATGACTGAGCGTGGGAAAAGCTGTATTTGGGACTTGTAAAAGAATACAGCAGCTAAATTCAGTACTCACTGTTTTCTCCAGCGTTAAGGTAGTAAGGCAAACGCGAGGAGTTGCAGCATCATGGACTAAGAATTCTGAGGGCCTGGTTAGTGGGATGCTACAGCTGATGCTTCAGATGGAAGATGGGTAAGGAAGGAGAGTGATTGCAGGGAGTCCTGGCTACTCTGCAGAAGATACAGATGTTGGAATAATTTCCTTTTGCAGCTTAAATGTTATTCTTAAAATGAATATCTGGCAAACTGTGTCTGTTTGGTTCAGCTATATAAATTAGGAAATGTGCACTGTTAGTGTGATCAAAGAAGTGAAGCTGTTTCTTATTGCGTTTTAGACTGCACGAGGAGCCTTCTGGCCGCTAGCAAAGGGTGTCTTCCCTTGGGCTCATCTCTGCCTGGGCTGGTGAAAGCATGGCAGTGGCTTTTGATGCTGGGATTGTATTTCCATCAGAGGGAATTGCTGGCAGAGGCTATTAGTTCTGCTACCGTGTCTCAGCAAACTGTCTTGTCATCTGCTTCATGTAGAGAAGCAATTTTGCAGAAGTACCTTTCCTTGAGGCTAGAAAGGAGGTTTTGCTGCTTTAATGCCAATCATCCTAGAGTTTGGTTAACAAGCTTGTGCAGTAATACCCTTGGGATTCGGTAGATTCAAAGGATTTGACATTTTTAAATGTGTGGGTGGAACTGTCACCAATTCATAGTTGATTGCATTTATTTCTGGTATGTGACAGGAATGTTCTGTACAGCCAAGCCATCACAACTTGGGAAGAGTTTGCCTTAGTGACCCCCTGGACCTCCTCGAACTCTGGGGTGAGGTGAAATGCTCTTCCATCCCGAGGCAAAATTAGCCCTTTGGTCCTTTCAACCTATCAACTGTTTCCTCTTGCCTTTTAGGGCTACTATTAGTATTCCACTAACCTGCTGAAGAGAGCTCTGGATACACACTTCCCAGTGAAAGATGGGGGGAACAGCAGCAAACTTGTCCTGGTGGCTTGGTGAGAGTCAGCCCTCGGTGCACCTCTGTGCTGGCGCAGTAGAAACGCTGAATTGCTGACTCCAGTTTCAGGATAGAGAAGCAAATTCTTGGTGCTCTGTGGGTTTCTTAGCAGGCCATGGGGCAATAATGTCTGAACTTCTGCATTCACCTGACTTAGAGACTTATTGTTCAGCCAACCTGTTCTAATGCAGTCTGTCCTCAATTTTAGGGCAGAATTTCATTTCCTTCCCTCGCCACGAGGAAGAGCATCTCCAGCGGACGATGAGCTGGCACCCTTGCCTTCTCATTCTTGGCCAGAACTGTAATGCCAAATGCCAGTTGCTCAACATGCTGCTGGGTGAGAAGCTGCTCCCTACCACCAAAATCAGCAATGAGGAGAATTGTAAGAGGCGACGGATCCGTTTCACGCACGGGACACAAACACGGATTAGCCTAGCGCTGCCTGAGCAGTACGAACTGGTCCATATGATGGCAGCCCACCGAGGGCACTGGGACACGATACCAGAGGAGGACTTAGAAATTCATGGGGACAGCGAAGACCCTGCTCACCGGATAGCAGAGCTGGAGGTCATGCTACCGTACTCGCTACTGAAGGTAACTAGGTGTCCATGTACCATGGTCATAGTGAACGTAAGATGTAACATTTATAGTCCCTAATAAAGCTAATGGTGTGAACTCTCAAGCATAAGAAGCCAGAAGCCTGGTGTTAGGATTTTAATTGGACGTCACTGTCTATGCTTGTGTGCTTTGGTTTCAATGTTGACTCTTAGCATCATCGTTCCTCTGTAGTGTTGCCATCTATCTCGGAAGCCAAGATTCCTCGGATGTAACTCCAAGTGTCTTCTAAAAATTTTCTCTGGTTTTCCATTCAGAGTTGCTTTTGCTATCTGATAGTAGCTAGAAGCTGTTGTACAAGGATATATCCTTTTTTTATCTCCATCCTGAAGAGCTTGTGTCAGGAAAAAAAAAGAGAGGGTAGCTTTTTACATTTCAGTGGTGTCAGTGGAAATTGAGGGTGTTAAGAACAAGAAGGTGGGAGTCTGTTCTCAGTGCTGTTTCCAGTGTTGTTAGTATCTTGCTTTGTGATCTTCCTTTCACTTGTCCATAAAATATGTTCCTGTCCTGCGAGTGTTGCGGTTTGGCATTTAGGAAATATCTTTAAAGGTGAGAGTTGTATTTCATCGCTTTTTGTAGCTTCCGTAAGCTTTCACTGCATGTCATAGCTTATGTCGAGCCTTTGTTATTGCAGTACAATACTTCCAGAGCATTGTGTTGTTTTGGCAGCCAAATATCTGGAATAGATTGTTTATTCTTAAATATAAATCACTTAAGTGCAAGGAATATTATCTGTTGTCACAAGAGTTAGGAGTATGAACTTTATAGCTGAACAATGAAATATCAAGGTAATTTTTTTCTGGGCATACGAATCGAGACATGACTGTAAATAGGCAGGAAATGGAGACCTAGTGAAATTCATTTTACAAAACAGTCTATAGCTAAATTTAAGCCTCTCCTACCGAGATCAGGCAAGTCAGTGCTATGTTGTAGCGCATTTGTGGCTTGCAGCAGTGAAAGAGACCAAGTGCTGTGTCTGTATGAACTGTGTGTGAGGCATCCACTGCTTTCCCCAGGAGCACCGCATCAGCTGCTGGCGCTGCAAAGTGAACGCCTGTTCTGGATCTTTTGCCTCTGAAACCCTGTCTTGCTGTGCATAAAAGAGTATTTAGCTTTACATTTATTTTACTGGGTTACGTTTTTATATGGGCCAGTTTAGAAACGCTGCAGTTTACAACCCTCTTTCAGATTCCTCATGTGAGTTGACAAAGATCTCGCTGTCTGCCTTTGGCTATATTTAGGACACTTCGATGAAAACAGCTCCTCAGATTGATTTGAAAAGGGTTGGTGACATAAAAAGCTCTTCCAATAGAAGGAGAGGGAGAGTGAATCATGGCTAGCTTCAGATGGAGTCAAAGGATTTCTTACAGGAATCCAAGGGGCTAAAGGAGAAGCAAAAATTTTTTTTAAGGCTGATAGGAAACCGTAATGCATTTAGCTGGTACTTGGGCTTGGGGCAGCTTCCTGTTAAATCCCGGGAGTGTGACCTCCTGTTGAGAGACCTGGAGGTTTTCTGACCCTTCTGCCTAACCTGTGTTCTCCAGCCCTGCTCTGTCACCACGACAAAGTTTTTAAAGCAAATATCTGCTAGTCACGGACACTGCTTCTGTAACTAGTGGAATATGTATCTGGAGCCGTATGGATGGGGCTTTTTGGACGCGGTCCAAAGTTGCATGTCTGCAGAACCACCCTGAAGGAACTTCTGCTTTTTCTGAACTTGTGAAACAAAACTTGGAGTCTACCAACTGTTGTGTGTTTGATGATAACATGATATTCAGTACAGATTTTAAGGATTTAGATTTGCCCAGGAACCAAATCATCTGGAGGAGCTCAGCACCTTTTGGACAGAGGGAGGGAAATAATCTGAATTTTACCCCACCTGTTACCTAGAGCCCCTGTATTCTCATCTGTTTATTTTTCTCCTAACAGCAGAGTGCTTACAGTCGTGCTGTGTTTGATGATAGCCTGACATTCTAGGTGTTCAGACACCTTACTAGTATTTGAAGAAACACTTGCAGGTCCTTATTGTGGACTTGACCAGTGATAGGAGATGAGAATTTCATTGTGGATTTCTGTTTGAAATCCCATTTGTTCCCCGTAGTGTGCACGCTTATCTGCCAGGAGGACACCATCGGAGTTGCTGCCGGTGACCTCAGGACCTGGGGAATGCTGTGCAGCTTCTCAGGCCTAATCACCTCTTACCAAGAGCCCTAATTGCGCAGGCTGATGGAAGCACCTAGATCACAAACGGCTGTTTTGTGCAGACTCTTAATGCTGAATCATGCTCATTAGTGCAGATACTTGTTTGCTAAATCCAAACTCGTTAGCCATTACTCCAGGAAAGAAAGGCTGAGTTATTTGTAAGTTAGCAGTATCCAAATATTAACTAAATTACTTTTTTTTTACTTGGAGATAAATTCAATACAAGTTCAGAATCCTAGAATGTACCACTTCTGGATACTGAACTGCCAGTGGAGGACCCTGAGGTTTTTTCTAGCCCGATATCCAGGATGGGACCGTGCTTGCTTTCCTGTGTTTCAGAAGGATGTCTTGATCCAAACTTGTTTCGCAGAAAAGGGGGTGAGGAGGAGGGAGCCAGAAATTTCATTTGCATGAGTAGGCTGCTGTGAAACAGTAGCTTGTGCTAATAGGTATGTGAACCTAGTTGTTGAGTTTTTTTTTTAACGTAAATTATCAGGGAAGGAAAAACGTGAGAAAAGCCGCTCTGTTCCTTGGGGATCACTGTGCACAGGAATGCATCTAGGTCATGGGGAATAATCCATCTAGCCAGACAGATTATTAGATTTATAGTGGGAG
>NW_010131515.1:241-14585 GCF_000699245.1 Pterocles gutturalis | reverse complement strand
GGTTGTGCCTGGAAGCCAAAATGGACTTCTCCGAAATACTGGGTTTTCTCTGGATGGTGCAGCTGAATGGGAGGAGGGTAACAGGGCTGAAAGCTTTCTTTTCTGTGCCTTCATCTTCCTTTGTGTTTCATGTGACTTTGAGTCTCCGGCTGAAAAGTTTTAGCCAGGGCTTGTAGGGAATTTGAAAGAAAAACTTTCAGCTGCTCTGACAAAGCCGGAAAATGAATGAAGAAACAGAAGATGGTTATATGAGCTCTGACAGAAGCACCGAATTAGTTTGGGTTTATTGTTGCCTTTCTTCAGGTAGTGATTCAGGTCATACAAATTAGTAGCTGTTACAGGCAGCAAAGAATGTGTTAAAGACCTCCTGGGTGGTTATTTTAATGTACGTCCTGCTCAAAACTTGGAAGGAGTAGAATCTAGGGGTATATACATACCTCAGATCAATCGGGAGGCAATGAAACAAGCTCATGTATTTAATAAATGCAATAACTGTCAGACTTGAGTGATTCAGAGGCTATTCCTGGAAGGCAGAGTATTCAAATTGGTTTAGGAGAAGACTCAGCTGGGCCTTTAATCATAATCTGCTTGGTAGGAGTTTAGGTAAAAATCTGCCTAAATTGGGTTAGCTTCTCAGCACCTCCATTAACTAAACAAACAGGGATTAAACTGCCCGCAGCCTGGCGATGTAGGACAGGGTCCTCCTGGGATGGAGCAGATAAACTCTTTGTAACTGGTTTGGAAATGAGGAATTAGCTGTTGAGTTAGTCAAATGGCACACTTCAGTGGTCCCTGAATGCGTTTAGTGAGACTCCACTTGTGTTGTTGTAGGTCAAGACCTACTTGATTGTTCATTTTCTTTTTTTTTCCTGGGGTATGGGATGCAGTGCTCATCCTGGCACCCTAAACCTGAATCCGTAGGTGTACACCCGGTGTGTCTGCGTGGTGTTCTCTTTAAGCTGTCTTTTTGGTATTGCTGCTGACAGTACCTGTGCATCATATTTTGAGTGGAAGCGCTATAACTCTGATATTTGCGTGCTTGATATTCTGATTGCTAAGTGGGAAGCTTTGGTGTTTTAAAAAGGGCTTTTTAGGTACAGAAAACATGAATGAAGTTACTTGACAGCAGTTCCATGCTTGCAGCTCTGTCAGAAGCGTTTGAGTGTGTTTATAGCGTTGTGACCTTGTAAGAAGCAGCTTAAAAATTTCAGGAATCCAGTGTGAGTCACAGGTGTTCCCCATATAGGAAGATTTAATCCCTAGTAGTATGAAGCTGAATAGACAGCGTTTAAACTTCACTAGGGCACAAAAAAAAGGCAAGAAATGTTGCTAATGCTCTTTGGAAAAGCCTGAGAGGCTTCTCTGGAAACAAGGACCAGTTGCTCAGGCTGTATTCGGGTGTCTGTGTTGGTTTTCTCCCTGTCTCCTAGAGACAGCACTGGCTTCCTCCTTTGTTTACAGTCACTGGCTGAGTCATCGTCCTGGTGAGCATTGCAGCGCTGCACATCCCCTTCTGCTCGACCTCCTGGGCATCTCGCAGGTTTGAGCTCAGTGCCTGGGAGTCCCGTGGCAGAAATGATTGCCTGGTAGCTGCAGGAGCAGTTGGGAGATGCAGAAGTCTGGCATTTTTCTGGTGGAGAAAAATGATTGAAGAGTTCTTAATTATCACCCTCTGTTGTAAGTCAGGAAGATGGCACTCAAATGCTGTCTTCAGGTCAAAGCCTTTGACGTTTTCTTTCCTTATTTCAATAGAGCAATATAGGCAATCATAACATTGTTCTCACAAATCCAAAGGTGAATCTCGGCTCCCTCCTTGGAAGGAAGGAAGCAGGTTTCAGAACTGGCTCTTTTCAGTGGGGTCAGTAAGAAGTGGTGTCACAGGAGCGTATGAGCAAAGCAGTGAAACTCTGAGCAGTAAGAACATAAGTAAATAAAATACATCTCTTACCTTCTGGTTGGATTTGAAGAAAGTCATAACTAAGCTTGTCACGACCATCTGTTCCTCCTCATTTGTCCTTTGGCTGTGAACCCTTTGGATCTGTTATTGTGCTGCCTTTGTCTTGGCAGTAGTGGCTAGTGCAGTACTTTGTACCGTTGGAAGCTGCACTGAAACCTGACAGCATGAACATCTCCTCGAAGAGCTGCAGGTCTGGTAAACATCAGTGGGAGGTAGAGAGCGTATTTACTGGGAGAGGTGGTTGAAAATGGGGCAGCTGTAAGCTGAAGAATAACAGCTATTCTGCCATAGCACTTACCCAGGAAACTTGAGTTTTGTTCTGAACTAGGCTAAAACTCAAAGGCACTTAGTAGGAGAGAAAAGTTTTGGAGTCAGTGGGCGCTAATCCATTCCTGGTCATTCCTGGGAGGGCTGTCACCAGCCTCACAAGCACGCTGTATCCTAGAGCATGATGCGGTGTGTGAGACCCCACAACTGTTATGAAGGGTTGGAAAGTTTCTGGGTTTGCACTTTGTGAATGAATTACGATGCGTTTTTGCACATCTCAGTTTTTAAAAGGATCTGTACAAACCTATTTTTTTTTTACTTCCTCACTTGCTAGGAAGTGGATGTTGTGGTAGCACCATGTCATGGATTCCAGTCTGCTGAAGCCACCTTGGGAGAGTACGTGAACCAAGTCTTGCCTATTGTCATTTTTGCCATCAGCGAGGCTGAACTTTCTTCATCAGACGAGAACGAACTGCGTGAAATCAAAGAAAAATTCTCTTTGCCTATTTTCTTCTTCAAAGTGCCAGAGTCAGGGGGTGAGCTGATATCTCCCAAAAAAACTGATCATGAGAAGTCCTCCCTTTACTGCCAGCTGATGGACTTGGGGTACCTGAGTACCAACCACTGCAGCTGCGGGGCGCCCAGCCCCGATGCCGATGCCCAGAGCATGCTGGTGGAGCAGTCCGAGAAGCTCCGTCTCCTAAGCACTTTTTCCAGGCAGGTGCTTCAGAAGCATCTCGTGGAAGCAGCGACCAGTTTAAACGAGGTGCACTGCCGCTGCCTGAACATCTTCATCAACCAGGCGTTCGACATGCAGCGAGACCTGCAAATCACCCCCAAGAGGCTGGAGTATACCCGCAAGAAGGAGAACGAGCTCTATGAGTCTCTGATGAACATTGCCAACCGCAAACAGGAGGAGATGAAGGACATGATCGTCGAGACTCTTGGCAATATGAAAGAGGAGCTCTTGGAGGACGCTGCTAATATGGAATTCAAAGGTAATTACTGGCAGGAGTAATATGGGAACAAAGAGTTTAGGGGCTTTGAGGGAGAGTGGGGGAGTAATATTCGCCATCTGCTGAGGGATGGTTGAATGGCAGTCTAGACAAGTGACTTTGAAAGAAAATTCAGAGCTAATACACAGAGGATTTTTCTGTAGTGTCTCGTGGGTAAACAGCACTGTCCTTAAACGAGAGGCCTGAACATGTTGTCTCGGTTTCTTATAAATCAGAGGTTTTTCCCCCAGAGCTTTCTGCAGTTCTGGGTTAGGGTATTTTGCTTCTCTGCTTTAGTTCCCTATTCTGCTGAAGAAGAAAATAACACTCTCAACTTTGCCTCAGTGGATGTATTGGAACTTGGGAATAAATCTGTCCTAAGAAAAAATGCTATTTGAATTTTAGAGGTGAAGGCTTGATTTGTACTTTCTGCTTGATTTCTTTGTCTGAGAGAGGTTTACATAAGACTTTTGGGTATAGAACCTCCTAAAATAAGTCCTTCTGGGTAGGTAAGGTTTTCCTTTTAGAAAAAAATCAACACAACAGATTGTGCTCCTGAGGCCTATGCCTGGCATTAGTGTGTGTGGCTTTGGGAAATGTGAGAATTCTCACTACGCCTTCTGCTACCAGAACGTCCAGGAACACACAAGCTGGAAGCATACGGAATGATGTGTAAACCACAAAGGGTGAGAGGCTATCCAAATTTTGTCTGCAGGAATCCATGGTCTGTCGTAAACATAAAAGCGACGACTTGTAGGTTGATACTCCACAGCTCTTTTTTCCTCTGCTTGCTGAGGATCCTAAAAGGAGGAAGATGTTATTTTGAGGAGCTAATGCCATCTGCCGATCGCTGGATTTGTTTTTTAAGTAGGCTAGGCTGTCGGCCAAAATCCAGAGACAAGGTCTTCAGCTCCTGATAGCAATGTCATACTGCTCCGAGTGGTAACAGTGCATGAGCAGTGGTTCCTTGGCGTTTGTTTAAAAATACCAAGCAGTAATCAACCTTTTCAAGGTACCAGGAAAAAAAATGTTGTGTAACTGGTGTGGCTGTTATATCACTTGCTTCACAGCATTCAGCATGCAGCAGTGCTTACGGATTACAGCGGGGCCTGGAGGGATTTCCTGGTCTGTGCTGCTTTAGATAGGAAGACAGCTTTGTGCTTCTGCCCTTTAACGTTCGAGGCGGTAGTTGACTTGACATCACTGTACGACTGTAAACCTGTAGTAGCTACAGAATGCTTGTCTAGCATCTATCCGGTGTTAGAGCTGAATATCCTGTGAATTCAAACACCAGTGAATGAAAGCGAACACCAGAATATTTTCCACCTTGGTCAGATGTGATTTTTAGCTTCTCTGAAACCGGAGTACCAGGTGTGCACTCCTGGAGCTACTCTGATGCTTTAGTACATTCTGTCGCAGAATCCCAAATTACTCAAGGTCTGTAGGATCGGTTTTGGGACTTCTGTAAAACTGGTGTTGTAGCATTAGACATGCAGACTGGCAAAAATGTAATCCTTAGGAACAGTCAGTATGTATGTTCTGTTGCTCGTGGGTTTCTTTGTATGACTTAAGAACACCCTTGGGTTCAGGTTCTATCATCTGGGTCTAAAGTAATGAACCGCTAAAGGAGGAAAACAGCGAAAGAGCGTTTGGAGCAGAAGCTGGCTGGACCGGGGCTGTGCTGTAGCTCCTTTGCAAAACACTCCAAGCAGCTCTCAATGGCTGTTGTAGCAACAGTGATATGTTGAGTACAAAAGATGCCTCTTTCTTTTTTTTATGCAGATATCATCATTCCTGAGAATGGGGAACCTGTTAGTTCCAAGGACATAAAATGTTGTATTAAGCAAATTCAGGAACTGATTATTTCTCGATTAAACCAAGCAGTTGCCAACAAGTTAATTAGTTCAGTGGACTATCTGCGAGAGAGTTTTGTAGGGACTCTGGAGAGATGTCTGAAGAGCCTGGAGGAGTCTTGGGAGGTTTCAGTACATCCTACAAGGAGTTTGGAGAAGTCAAAGGATGTTTCTGTACACATCACAAGCAATTATCTCAAGCAGGTATGGTGGCTTAAATGGCTGTCTAGAATATTCTTAATAATTGTCTTTATCCTGATCCAGCAAGGGTTGTAGGAGTCTGAGATGGTCAGTGAAATTAGAGGAACAAAGCTCAGGAGGATGTGTGGGTCTGGTGTCACTGAGAGATGTGTTAAAACTGGGGAACAGTCACTTAAAGCCTAGAAAGACCTATGAGCTTAATACAGTAAATGAATTGAACCAAGTGAGTCATAGAGTGTTACATATAGTGTCCATTTTTTCATTTTTAGAGGGTCTATCAAATTTTATGGTGGCTGTAGGTTGCAAAGTTCCCATACTTCCATCTCTCCCCTGCTTTCTAGATACTAAACGCAGCCTATCATGTTGAAGTCACTTTCCACTCTGGCTCAACAGTGACCAGGATGCTGTGGGAACAGATCAAACAGGTATGTGGGCATCTTTATTATTTATTTCTAGTATGTGTCACTGTCTAGTGAAATGTTTTTTGGAGCAAAGAATAATGTGAATACTCACAGCAGCTCTCCAGATTTTGACTCTGGGCACATGCATTGGAAAGCTGTTGCTTCCCCACTCAGCACTGAGGCTGTGTCTATAGTTTGTCCCCGAGGATGCTAATATTTAATTTAAAGCAAATACTTCAGTGTTTTCTTCCTGGTCTGAAACAGCAAAGGAGTGATGATCAGCATTTTGAAACTCTTGCTGTTTATATTTTGGGTAACTGGTTGTTTATTTGGGTTTGGAGGTTTCTTGTGGATTTTTTTTGTCTGTTTTGCAATGTATCTTGACTCGGGTCAATTCACTCTCCTCTCTCCAGAGCAGACCAGATTTCCTCAGGTCTTTCTTTTAAATTTCTGTCTGTTAAAGCATTCATCTTTCTGAAGTTCTTGCTTTTGATGACCTTTACTGCCTTCTCCCTCTGAAGATTCCTCGTATGGATTGGGTCAGAGGAATAGGAGTTGTTCCCAAATAGGCGCAGTGCAGACTGAGTGGTAACACACCTTCAGATTCCTCCTCCAGCCTGGGAGAAGGATCCGGCCTGGCTGCGCAGCAGCTGGGTTTATGTGGCTTCTAATAAAGGGTGGGGCAGGGCATCCTAATCACCCAGCAATTAAAGGGAAGTGGTAATACCCACACCTAGGATTTCCATGCCTTGACAGTGTGTCTGTCCAGCAAAAAGCTGCTTCACTGTAGCTTTCACCAGTTTAGGAACATCTCCCCGAGTCTCAGGGTTCCTGCTTCTGCTGCCTGTTCTTTCAGCCTGCAAGCTGCACCGCAGCCGGGTGGTTTGCCAGGTGGTGGCTGTCCAGCTATGTATGTTCTTGGTCAGGTGTGAAAGGATGGTTGGCATGTAGGAATGAACTGAGATTTGATTTTTCTGAATATCTGCTCTTATTTAGCGTGTCTGTATAACAATGTTGTGATCCATACCTCTAAATTGTTGGTAAGGTAATTATTTAGCCCAATTCTCTGTGCAGATGACTGCGTTCTTACAAGGTATCTAAGCAGTCTGATTAAATTCACTGACCCTTTGCTTTTTTTGTGCTAGTGCCTTAATTCTCCTTCCTGTTTTACTAGATAATCCAGCGGATTACATGGGTCAGCCCACCTGCCATCACCAGCGACTGGAAGAGGAAAGTTGCTCAGGATGCAATCGAGAGCCTCAGTGCGTCCAAGTTAGCCAAGAGCATTTGCAGCCAGTTCCGGACCAGGCTAAACAGTTCCCATGAGGCTTTTGCAGCTTCTCTGCGACAGGTGAGCGTGTGGAGCTGTTAAGATGGTCTTGTTTTGTCCTTTGCCACTGATGGAAAGAGGATTTTTAATTGCAGAGATAGCTAAAAGAGCAGCTTGTGCAGTTAGTGCTGCCGTTCTGTGGCAGAGCTGATGTAATTGCCCTAATGCAAGGTCCTATTTTTAAACCAGGTGTGCTTTAAGTAGGATCTCCACTCAGTTGTGCAAGAACCGTCAACCTCATTACACCAGGGCTTCAAACCAGGCAGGACTAGAGTGTGTATGTGATATCTCTTGTAGTTAGAAGATGGCCATTCTGGCAGGCTGGAGAAAACAGAAGACCTGTGGCTGAAGGTGCGGAAGGATCATGCTCCTCGGCTAGCACGACTCTCGCTGGAGAGCAGGTCCCTCCAGGATGTGCTGCTACATGGTGAGCACTGTGCTGGATGTTCTCTGTGTTATCTTCTGCTCCCGCCTTCTGAGGCAGTCAGGGGGTGTAAAGGAGTAGGAGGGGTGTTTTGCTTTTCACTCAACTACTCCAGTGAGCCTCCATCTGACACATATGTAGTACCTTTAATTATGCAGTTGTTGGCCCATGAAAATCTCTGGGCTGCCAGCCTGATAGCATACAAGAAGAAATAAACATGTTTTAATGTCTGACGGAGTGGATCTTGTGCCTTACAGGCAAACCAAAGCTGGGGCGTGAGCTGGGCCGAGGACAGTACGGCGTGGTCTATCTGTGTGACAGCTGGGGAGGGCATTTCCCATGTGCACTGAAATCTGTTGTTCCTCCAGATGAGAAGCACTGGAATGACCTTGCACTTGAGTTTCACTATATGAGGTGTGTATAGTAAGTGCTTTTCTCATTCCACGTGGATCTCCTTAACTTCACTGCTGCGAACAAATGCTGTTTGCATTTGCATAGGCAGAACCTTGCTCGCTGTAGTTCTACTCTGCAGTCAGTGATTTGAGCTCCTGAAATGCTCAGCTGCCACTTCTAGCAACAGCAAGACAGCTTGCCAGTACCACTGCAGAAACATAACAGGCACAGAATGGTGGGCAGATGCGCCCCTTCCTGTCTTAATCTGATTCTGTGGTGTCTCTGCTGTTCAAACGCTTGCTATTTTGCAGAGTAAATTAGAATTAATAGAGTATGGTAGCAAACAGTTCTTCTCCCCTGGTTGCTGGTGTTGAATCATCCCTCCTTTCCCAATCTGTCATTGTCCTGTCTGAACTCACAAAAGAAAATGATGGGTCTGCACTGCAGGAAACAGCTCGTTTTCTGTCAACAGCTGCAGGCAGGTGCTGCGGTACAGGCAGCTGGAATAAGACAGTATTTCCGTGGTACTGTGACCTTTACTAGGCTTTCCTGAGTTTAATTGCATCAGATGGCTGTATATGGTTATGGTCCTCAGCACTGTGGGGTGCTGCGAAGTTTTACTGTACGGCACATGGTCTAGGTGTATCTTACTGCTGTGCGTCTTACTCCTTTACAAGGTGAGGCTTGGCCTAGGGTGGAGGGGAGGATATAAAAGTGACCAGCTTTCTGTGCTGAACTTTCTCTAGGTCTCTGCAGACACACGAGCGGCTCGTCCATCTCCATGGTTCTGTGATCGATTATGGCTATGGAGGAGGCTCCAGCATTGCCGTCTTACTGATAATGGAGCGGCTGCACAGAGACCTCTATACAGGACTAAAGGTAACAACAATCTGTGTGTATGTGTTTCTGCATTTTTTTATCTACACATTAAAAAAAATCCACATGTAAATAATGATTTATCTTTAAAACAAAGCTAGAATTGCTTCGTTTTCAGTGTTTTCGTGAGTAAGCAAAAGTAACTTCCACTTGTAGGAATTAAATCTGTGTTTTGTTTTTTTCTTCAGGCTGGGCTAGAATTAGAAACACGATTACAGATTGCCTTGGATGTAGTTGAAGGAATCCGTTATCTTCACAGTCAGGGACTTGTGCACCGGGATATCAAACTTAAAAATGTCTTGGTAAGGACAACTTTTCTATCTGACTAATCCTGAAATCTTATGAGGCCCTTTTAGTGGGAGGGAGAAGTATGCTGTAAGTGCAGTAATAGCTTTCTTCACGTAGGATCTTTTAACTTGCGGTATTCTTAGCCACGACGAGCCTTGCAGTGAGGTTTCCCGAGCTCATTTTCAGGCAGAAAGCCTAGGGCAAAGGGAGCAGTAGAGTAACTTGTGAAGGTAGAGAGCTTGAGCTACAACAAGTGGGACTTCCAGTTCCCAGTTCTGTTAAACCCAAACCACACCCTCTAGGGGGAAGACAAGTGAAGGCATGTCTTGTTTCTGAGTTTAACTGGGTAGATGTCCAAGAGCAGCCAGGCAATCAGAGCAGCTTACTTCAGAACAAGTGCCCTTCAAATATAAACAGAGTTTAAAACCTTAATGTTAAAACGCAATACTAAACCTGACAAGTATGGTTATCAGCTGCCTGTGTATGAATTCCTCTACAGCTTGACAAAAAGAATCGAGCTAAAATCACTGACTTGGGGTTCTGCAAACCAGAAGCCATGATGTCTGGCAGTATTGTAGGCACACCCATTCATATGGCTCCTGAGCTCTTCACAGGTATGCTCCTTGATTGAATCCACTGCTGCCTCGCTCTGCCTTGAATTTTGAAGGCCACTACTTTGAATTAATACCTCAACTTGCTTATGAGGGGAAAAATAATCAAATCAGAAAACTAGCTGCTTACAATGCATAGTGTGTATTTTTTTTCCTGTGTTTTAAGTCTTCCTTAAATCTTTCTTTACTTGAAAGAGAACTGTGGGATTCATAAACTTGAACCTCAGCTGGGGAACTGCTGGTACAGGTTAAATGTATAAATCCTCTGAGAACAGAAGGTCTTACCCTTTATCCCTCCACCTTTGGCAGTGACTCCTGCTATGTTACTAGGCTTTGTACAAGTCTTGCCTTCTGGCAATGAAGTTGTGGTTTTAATCTGAGAAAGTGGAACACTGAAATGAGTTCTCAGACTGCTTGGTGATGAAGATTGTTTGCCCTGCTGATCAAATGTATTTTTGTCACAGGAAAGTATGATAACTCTGTGGATGTCTATGCGTTTGGCATTCTGTTTTGGTACATTTGTTCGGGACATGTGAAGTTACCAGAGGCTTTTGAGAGATGTGCAAGCAAGGATCACCTTTGGAACAATGTCAGAAGAGGTATAATAGCTTATTTGAACTCTGTTGGTTGATACTTTATGCTTGAGTAAAATTTGAGAGGAGATGAGGAAATCTATTTTTATCCTCTTGTAAGTGAAAGGTAGAAATACAAGTTGTATTGCGTCATTGACAGGCTGAAGAGTAACATTCATCTAGTTACGTTAAACATATTCTACTGAAAATCTAACTAAAATTAGCAGGGATAAAAAAGGATTTCAGTAACCACCTCTTTGCCATAGTGTCATAGGAGCTGTGCTATTATACAACTTAAACCGTGTGAAGTAGTGCAACACTTATGATGTAAACCAGACCCCAGAACCAGCCAGGCATGATCCCATAAAGAATGTTTAATCCCTTGCAATTTCTGGAGGCTGTGGAGGTCTGTGCGTTCAAGTCCTTTAATATGCAGCATGCTGAGGAAGCTGGATGTTGAGTAGAACACACTGGTAGTTTTTCCCCAAAATATAAACTTACTCTTATGCCTGTGTAGGTTTAGCGTAGGCACTATACTGAGAGCTAGCTTAATCCCTCATGCTGCATCATGGTGCTGAAATGCTTTACTACATCGTGTCCTTAGTTCCTGTCTGTATAATCTCTCCTGTTCTCATGTGAAAAAGATTAACTCAGATGAATGAGCCTTGTACTTGGACAGAAGGCTGCTCTCGCTGCTTGTTCTCGTGTTGAACTTGTTGCCCAAGGCACCGTTATGAGTGGGTGTGGGGGGGAACTTGTTTTCTTCTAGAGGAGGGTGCTCATTTTGCTCCCAAATAGTTGTAAAGAGGAAGCTCCGGTGAAATGAATTTTGTTAGCCACCTCTGGGAGTGTACGTGATCTCAGCGACTTCAGCAACGCTCCCAGAGATGTCTCAGAGCACTGCTGGGATGTATGTTTGTATCAAGAACATTAGAGTGCAGACAGTCTGCTCTGGTCACTTCAGCCTGCACCAAAGTAATGAGCGTCAGACGAAGCTTCTCTCCGATTTGAGGCGTACTGATGATAACCAGGTCCCTCTCCATTTTCCAGGAGTTCGCCCGGAGCGTCTGCCGGTGTTTGATGAGGAGTGCTGGCAGCTGATGGAAGCCTGCTGGGACGGAGACTCCTCCCAGCGCCCTCTCTTGGGGATTGTCCAACCGATGCTGCAGGGGATCATGGACAGGCTCTGCAAGTCAAGCTCTGAGCACCCAAATAAAGGCTTGGATGACTCTACTTGAAAAGGAGGCACAGAAGAATTTTTAATTGTGGGAGAATTCTGAACCCCTAACTCTGCAGATGGCTTCTTCAGATGTAGCTCTTTGTGGCTAACATGAGTGGGACAGGTAATAGCAACCAGAAGATTGCTCAGAGAGGTGAGACCTCGGGGGTGTTCCATCTTGAATAGCGGACAGAGAAATCTTCCCCCGGTACGCCCCATTGATGCTAGTTACCCCGCTGCAGCTTTTATTATGGAGTTGTGCAAATAAGATAGAAAATCCACGCCCTTGAACTGAAAGGGATTTTTGCCAATCCCACCCAAATACCAGTCCAGGAAAAGCATCGTGTTCCATGTAGCGTCTGTGTTGCTAGGAGTTGATCATGACAGTCTTTACTCAGTAAAGTAACAACTCTTCCCATAATGGATGGTCCTAGGAGGCCTTTGGTCCACACGTAATGATCCCAGTCCCTGATCGATTGGCACCAATTGCGGTGCAGTCAGAGAGGAAAGAGAAAGCAGAGGCTCTAGGCTAGAAAGTGTTTCGGAGCTACGAGCATCTGTGTTAGCTTCTTGCAACACTCCCAATGTTTACATTGACAGGAGCAAAGCTTCCATGTTTTACCGAAGGGGGTTTATCTACTGTTCCACGGCAGTGCAGATACCCCAAGTTATAAGCTATTTATCTCTTATCTACCCTTCACCTCTTTTTCCCTGTAAACAAGCTCTTTTTTCTGGTAATTTAGCTTCATAATAGTTATTTGAATGTCTGAAGAAACCTGACCTTTCTTTTAGTCTTCTGGTAAAGTGGAAGACTGCTCAGAGATATTGTAATATCGAAACAAAGTCATTACAACTAATGACTGTCCATGGGGAAAATGCCAATTCATTTTAATTAAATTTGGGGTTTTGAATTAGTTGTAAAGGCAATGACAGTTTTAAATTGTGCTAACTATGACAGACATATTTTTTTTAAAAAAATAAGGTTTCTTCAGCTTTTTTAAAGTCACATGCTTGGTGAGAGCATACTCAAGGGGATAAAAGGTCGTTCATTCTTCTTCAGTAGCTGTGTGTTGTGGCTGCGTCCATTCATCTCATCCTTTCACTCTGGGATCTCTCATTTGGCTGTATTGAGAAGAATAAAAAATGGGGGGGGAGGCGAATCCTTGCAGAGAAGGTATGGGCTCGGGCGGTCCTGCTGCCCTTCCCAAGGGGGCTGCTTTTGAAAATAATGCCCTTGCCCCTTGCCTTTTGTGTTTCTGGGGCAAGGTTGGTTGATCTTAATGTAACATGGGTTGGAGGCTGAAGTAGAAAATGCACCTTGTTTACTACGTGAGGAAATACTGAGTTGGCAAGTTCTCCCTGGGTTGACTGTTCTCCCAGCTGCAGGGGATGAGCACGCAATGGCTTTGTTTCCCAGGAAAGCTCACATGCTGCATCCACAGTAGTGTAGGCATGTGGAATTACTGCACCTTGTTGCTGAAATTTATTTCGTACACAGCAAAATGACAACCGATAGTCTGCCTGTCAAACAGCTCGAACAAAGGAAAGGGATCCATAACCCTGCAGTATTAGTGTAGTTGAAATCTTCCTTTCTTTGTGCAATAAACAGAATTAATGCTTTTTTTATATATATATATAAAAACTTTTTTACTTCCCTGCACGTGTGGGCATTTTTCTGGTCTGTGATGGCATTAACAGGATGGTTCTACATGATACAGCCTTGCCAGCTGCTCCAGCTGAAAGTGCAGCAACCAAGAACCACACGCGCAGAAGGACAAATACCTTTCCAAAGTAGAATCGTGAGGCGTTTCACTGCCATGGTGCACACTCACGCCACCAATGACACTAACAGTATTAACTCTGTTCTGCTGTGCGTGGTGGTTATAACCTTATTTAAAACGAGGAGAGTCAAGCTCAGTCTCTTGCAATGAATAGAGGTACTTGTGTAAATAATAAATGTATGAATAAAATTTCAATCTCTGTATATACAATTCCAGAAATGTCTTGTATAGCTTTTGCTATGTAGCCATCTCCAGACAGTTACCTGATGCCTTTTTATTGTTGTTTGTAGCTACCTTGATGTCTTGTTTCTCTTTGCTTTGTCTTTTTGCATGTGCACCGTTACCCATCAGCAGGTTTTCCCAAATTCAGTACAGCTGCTTCTCTGCAATGTTTTTTTTTTTTCTGTTGGGTATAAAGTCTGCCTGACTGAAAATGCTTTGAGATATTTCGCGCACCTTCTTTTAAACCTTTAAAACACTAGTTTTAAAGATAACACTCAATCTTAAAAGTGTTAAAAGATTCCCCCCCCCTTCCCCTTAGAGCAAGGAAAACAAGGTGAATAATTCCTTTATTAAGATTCCCTGGACTGCACACTGGAAGCGGTACCGAACTCAAACACCTCTGAGCCTGGTGCAGGGAGACTGAGCTGAGCCTGCACCCCTCTCCCAGCTGAGGCTACCTTTATCACCTCACGCTGCTGAAGATGTTTGTTACAGAATGCTTTATGTTCTAAAAGGGTACTTAACCTGTGCACTGTGCCCCGGGTAACCAGGCTGGGACTGGCTGGGGCTGTTCCAGTGATGGGATCCGTGCTGCTTAAACCAAGGTCCAGTCCCCGTGACTTCTCTGACCAGGGAGGTGTAATCCTCCCCTCTCCCTAAAGCAGAGATCAAGCCTAAAATGAAAAAAGGTTGAGAGAGCGACTCTTCCACCAGAGCCACCTGGGTCAGTGCAAGGTCCACATACAGCCTGAGCTGTGCTCAGACCTTGCCCTACATTTCTGACTGGCCTGGTTTGAAGCCTTTCCTTCACACTACAGGTGGTGGGATGAGCTGGGAGAAAAGGTGCTTGCTCTGTGCGGGCTGGAGGGCGATGCTGCTGCGGCCGGGTCTGGCTGCCAGGGCAGGATCCTCGCTGTGTGTCCTGCAGCAGCGGGGATGTGGCTGAATCCAGAG
>NW_010131515.1:0-204 GCF_000699245.1 Pterocles gutturalis | reverse complement strand
TCTCCCCCATCCCCCGGTGTGGGTGCAGTGCCTGGGGAGGGGGACAGCAGCCCCCTGCCCTCCCTGGGCCCGCTCCTTGCAGCTTCACCAAGTTACACCATTCACTCTTTTTTTTAAATTTGTTTTTGCTAAAGCAGAACTGCCCTTTATCTGCTCCCAACTCCCTCGGGGCTTAAAATAAAAAAATCGCATTACATGTTCTGA
>NW_010131514.1:370-585 GCF_000699245.1 Pterocles gutturalis | reverse complement strand
CCCCAGCCCCGTGCCCACCAGCACATCACACTGCAGCCATCACCGCCCACCTCCCCTCCTTCCCGAGCTCCCGCTCTGCCTGGGGACCCCTCGGTAAGAGCTGCCCCTGCCTTTGAAGGCAGCTATTGATCCGCCAAGAGCCTCACTGTCGTCCGCAGGAGCTGCTGCTCTTCAAACACATTCACCCTCAGCACGGGGCTGGCATCGATCCGGCA
>NW_010131514.1:0-266 GCF_000699245.1 Pterocles gutturalis | reverse complement strand
TTTGCCTGGTGCCCATCTTGCTTCTGCCCCCCAGCACCCACTACCCTCCTGCCTCAGTTTCCCCACTTGCCAGCACAGGGCTCGGTGACCCAGGGGCTGGGACCACGCTGCCTGATGGCATCTCAGGGTGCAGAGCACATCTGGGCAGCCAAACCCACTCTTCCAGTGGACAATGGGCTTGGCTTGTCCCTGTGTCATCCACGCTGTGCCCACTGTGTCCCTCTGCTTGTCCCCTCACCTTGCTGTACCCTCGCTGTGCCCATCTG
>NW_010131513.1:0-249 GCF_000699245.1 Pterocles gutturalis | reverse complement strand
GGGCTGCTTTGCTTTCCAGCCCCGCAGCCCCGTGGCGGTGCCGTCTCTGCAGAGAGCTCCCCCTCGCTGTGGTGGGGTTTGGAGAGCCTCGTCTTGTGTCCTGCGAGGCTGCAGCAGCCCCGTCTGGCTCCTCCATCCCCTGCTGTAACTGGGGATGAGGAACACGCGGGGACCGGGGCTGCACAGCCTCAGCCCCACCTGCGGTGCCGGAGATGGCAATCGTGCGTGACCGGATGGATGCGACTCTTT
>NW_010131512.1:0-213 GCF_000699245.1 Pterocles gutturalis | reverse complement strand
CATCTCCTGGTGTGGGCATCCCTGGTGCACCCGGAGCTGGGGGGTGGGTGAGGTGGGGGGGACACAGTGGGGCAGGATGGGTGCTGCCAGGGCTGAGCTCCTGGGACTGGTGCTCCCCATGTCCCCCCAGCCTCCTCGTGCTCCCCCCTCTCCGAAGCGATCCCTCGGCCGGGGCTGTGGGAGCATTTCCCACTCCGTGCCTCAGTTTCCCCA